>NC_052506.1:86175823-86475823 GCF_014356525.2 Nilaparvata lugens | reverse complement strand
CAGTTAATTTAATCATTTTTTATTTTATTTTCAATCACCTATTAAATTTTGTTTTCCAAATGTGAGAATATTGATACTGATGGGCACGCATCATAGAAAATATTGAAACCCCACCATATAGAAATAGACACGGCCAGACATCTGTGTAATGCATGCAATTAATAATCCACTTGTCAGCTGATTGATTATGAATAATATATAGTCTGATTGATCCCATCTTCAAAGTAAATGATATATATATAGTGATATCAAAGTATGGAGGAATTCCTTTTCTTTTCATATCCTTAAAATGAAAAAAATCAAAAAAACCTTGTGTAGGCTATACATCGACGCGCAGTTGAAAAATGAATATTCCTGCCAAATCTCATCGAATTCTATCAACGCGTTTGACCGTAATCGCGTTACATACAGACAGACAAAAGCAAATCGAGTTGAAACATAGACCTCACTACGTTCGCTCAAAAATATTATTAGATTTCTAGGTTAATATTGCAGTATATTTTTCCATAATTCCTGTAGTGTCAAATTTAAAACAATTATGATAATCACAGAAATCATTCTCCTCAATTCCTCTGACTAAAGTCTGGGAAATGAAAGCGATTGAAGTGTGAATTCAACAGGATATTTATGACTTTGTCCCATGTCTTTGATTTTGATCAGTAGAAGCTCAACAGAAGAAAGTGCAAGATTGGATGACCACCTACCAGCCTACAACATGAGAAACTGCAATCTCTCCAGTTTTATAGCTGAATTCCCACGATACACGGTATTATCTTCTTTAGTCAAATATTATTCAATAAAACAATAGCAATCTTTCATCAAACTTTTTTGAAAGTTGTTGAATTAAGTGAATTTACATGCCAATTATAAGTGAAAGTTGACTTCATAATCATATCAGAATATAATTATTATACTGGAAATATAATCCTCAATATGACATTTTGAAGGAAAAACATTCGAACAAACTATTTTAGAGCAAGGTATCTAGAATATGATGTATTCTAGATACATTGATTTTGGAGCATCTTTATCATATTATTTTTCTTTATTTGTATAGCCTATTATTCAAAACAGATCCATCCATATTCTGTAAATGTGTACAGACTCAAGGAGTCATCTGCGAAAGATCTAATCCAGTTCAAACGTGATTATAAATAAATAAATATAATTTTAATGTACGTTGAATATGTTTTGATAGAATAGATAAATCGAAGGAATTATAGAAGCATTTATGGAATTGTTTGCTGATGATGGTATTGATTTGCTAAATATTGTTTTGAATTATCAAATAGGTAATTGGTGAATTATCTTATGCTACTGACCGGTAGTGAGGAAGGGTTACTGACCATGTTCACTAGTGAAATCAAAATGAAAATAGGGCGATTCTAGTTTTGAATGAAGTTCTGAACAGAAGAAAATGTCAGTTGATGATATTGATATATAAGCTCAATAATAATAATAATTGCAATTCTTGAGTTCTAAGTCATTGGAATAGTTTAATTTAAGAAATGGACTAGCCGTCAGGCTCGTTTCGCTCGCCATATCCGTTTAGCCAGGGGGCGGAGCCCCCTGGACCCCCGAGTGGATTGTCCAAAAATTAGTCAAACTACTTCTTATTGAGCTTATATTTCAATATCATCAACTGACATTTTCTTCATTCAAAACTAGAATCGCCCTATTTTCATTTTGATTTCACTAGTGAACATGGTCAGTAACCCTTCCTCACTACCGGTCAGTAGCATAAGATAATTCACCAATTACCTATTTGATAATTCAAAACAATATTTAGCAAATCAATACCATCATCAGCAAACAATTTCAATCACCAATTAATTTCAAGATTTATTTAGTGCAGGGTGGAAAACTTCGTTAGGATATTATGAGAATTATTGTACTCCAGTCTAGCCTAATTATGGGGGTATCTTTGACGTTATTGCAAATTCCTTCTAACAAAACATTATTACACCCTAGCTGAGCTTCTGTACTAAATTTGAACATTTTCAATTCATTTGTTCTCGATAAAGCTGAGAAAACGCTGGAAAACGCAGATTTTGGGCGTATCTTTGGATTTTCTTTCCAAATCCGTTCTTAGTGCACCTCTAAGGAGCCAACTGAACATACCTACCAAATTTGAACGTTTTTGGTCCGGTAGTTTTTTAGTTCTGCGAGTGAGTCAGTCAGTCAGTGAGTGAGTGAGTGCCATTTCGCTTTTATATTATAAAGATGAGAGAGAGAGAGATAGATATTTTGCCCTTTCCCCCCCCCCAAATTCTGCACCACTAATTTACAATACTTTTGTATGATTATATACGAGGTAGGTACGGTACTAAGCTCACTGGTAGGTGGTAGAGGTATATAGGTATGAGGTAAGTATATACACGTAGCCTACTAGGTATAATATTCAATTTCAATTTATTCACAACACACAAAAATACAATGCCAGTATACAACAAAACAATAACAGTAACAATGATATTAACACATCAAAAGACAATATAGGTAAAATGATGTGTGCTGGAAGAAAGAGGGTAAAATACCTTGCCAACTATGGTTTCCCATGTAATAGGCATGCATATTATGCTGTCTTCTCTCTATGGTGTATATCTATCTAAGACCCCTAGGATCCATCTTTTAATAGACATTATTGGTTGAACTTGACTATTATTATATGGGAATAGAATAGAATATTCTATTTGTGTTTGTTCCCATGAAACATACAAAGAGGTTGGTATACAATCAATACATCAATTACAGTGTCATGTGAATTGTGAACTTGTAAAGAAGAAGTATGTCACTGCCAATTTAAATTGAAAGATAACATGCTAAGCAATCCAGAAAGTTTTTATTCAGTTTAAATGTTTGTCTCTTGAGAATTTACATTTTATTATATGGGTGTCATTCGAAGGTTTGACATGATGTCAATCTTCCATGTAACGTCTAGTGTTGAAAGGAATTTACAGCATAACACAACATCATAGTATTATATTATGAAGAACTCGTCCATCAAGAAAACTACAGCATAATACATAATAAGAAGAACTCGTCCATCAAATGTTATGTTTATGTATGACAGACAGAGACGTCCTGTCAATCGGCTACGAGACGAAATTCAATCATTGGTTAGGCTATCTTCTTCAGCAGATTCTCTCTTCTTTTAAGACGGAGTTAGATTATAACTCAGCGAGTTTTTACATTAGTGATCGATCCAACCCTTTGACCTCTTGTCACGAGGAAAAACGACCGTAATAAGTTTCGAACTTTCACTTGAATTTTTTATCTGCTGGTTAGCAATGTATCACTGAATACTAACTTCAGTCATTACAGGATAACTCTTGATGATCACATTGACATGATGACTGTCAGGGTCCACATCTTCAGCATTGATGACCCTGTCTTCACTTTCTAATGGCTTCTCCTACCAGTAACAAAGTTATAAAACTCATTTCAATTGCTTTCAGGCATTGGACAATAATTTTGTTATGGTAAAAATGTAGTTTCCTTTTAGCAATGATTGAAATAGAAGTAATAAAGCCCATTGATATTTGATAAAAATATTTCTATACATTCACATTACACTAGACATAGGGATGATATAACTAGACCTACAGTTAGATTGACTAAAACTCTGAAAAGTCATAAGTACGTACAAATTCGCATGTTTAATTTACTACCAGATAATGTTAAGCAGTTACCATTGAAAACGTTTTGTATTTCTGTTGATTAATGGCTCAAGTCTGAAGCTTTCTATTCTGTTAATGAGTACCTGGAATATTTCAATGTATATGTGTAAATTTGTTCGTTTCTATAGTCCAACTCGTAATATTTTACTACAATATTTCGATGTGTATTTGTAAATTTGTTCGTTTTATAGTCCAACTTGTGATATTTTACTTATTATTGACGAAGCCTATTGCTTACATTTTTGTAATGTTGTTTTATGGCCAATAAAATTCTTGATTCTTGATCCCATTGGCGTAGATAGCTGTTTGACATTGGGGGACGTACGGGGTGGTTTGGGGGGCTTGCCCCCCAGCCAGTCGAGGGTGACTGGGGGGTGCCCCTCAGCGAAGATTATTTTTTTAAATAGCTTATTAAAATGATGGTTTTTGAAGCATATTTCACTTCAAATCGGTTTTAAATCCTCTTATTTGGCAGTGATAAATAAATAAAATTCTGAGATGGTTTCAAGTTTTACTGAATAAAAATTATTTAAAAAAAAGAGCATTACCGTAGTTGTATTGTTTGTTTTGATTACCAACCATAGCAGGTTAGCTAAATAATCATAAAAACTTCTCCACTCACAAACCATACAAAGCTGTAATTTTCACTTTAATAGCTAAAACTGTGTTACAAAGATCAACATAAATTCTCATGAGTAATTACATTTTTCAAAACAAAGTCTCAAATCTTTCTGATTGTAACTCTTGTTTGAAGAGAGTTTCAGATACAAAATACTTAGGTAACAATAGTAATATAATAGACGAACTCCTTAAATGAGATGATCATACTAAATTCCTGTGCAAAAAAATTAACCAATAAAAATGTGTCATCATAATAAAAAACTTCAATAAATTTTTCCGGGGGCCTACACCATAAAACATTCGGGGGGACGCGTCCCCCGTGTCCCCCTCAGGATCTACGCCCATGATTAGCCACATTACTTGCACACTTTACAATTTTATTCAGTTTGTAGAGTGAATATTGATGTTGTGGAAAGCATGCTCCTGTGAAATATCAATTTTTATTAAGATAAAGTGGATTTTTTGACATTTTCTCAAGTCTCTTCAATTTTATTCAGCATTATTGGCCGTTTCATTGTGCTAGACTAGTGTAGTTTGTCTGGTACATAGTTATGCAGTAGATTACGGTCTAATTGCTGTCAAATGAATTGTAGACTATAGTAAAGTATGAATTGTCTGAATCCATGCAACGATGGAAGTTTTTAGCGATTGAGTCTTTTCCTTACCAAATATTGTAATTACTTTCCTCATTCTCTCAGCTACTTATTGCGAATTGTCTATACAGCTAATGCCGTCTCAAGTAATCTTAGGACCAGACCATATTAAGCGTTTTTTCCAGGCGTTTTTAGAGACGGTAGTGCAGGAAGCTCTCCGATTGGCTGATTAGCGCTTGAAAAAACACATGGAAAACGCTTCATATGGTCTGACACATATTGCTTCCACCCCTGCCAATCAAACCAATCAGCTGTTAGTTCTTTTGTTGCCCCCTGTGAGTTGGGGGAGCTTTGAGTCGATCATCGTACTCAAGAATGTGTTGAAAACCAGAATTCACCCACAGTATCCATGCTTGTCGTAGGAGGCGACTAAAATGGACCTCAAGGCAACTCCAGAAGTTGCCTTGACTTCAAACCCATGGGATCTGCCCCATCAGGTCAGATTCGGAGGGGCAAAAAGAAACACCCAAGAGACCAGAGATGGGTGAAACTCCAGGCACAAATGTGGGTCAAGAGGCTGATTCAAGGGTGGCCGGGTGCCCTAGAGGCAGCTTGGTCACCCCTTCCTCAGCGGTAGGACCTTCAAAGAAGGCCAGGAGTGGAACTCACGTAGGTCACGAGGACTAATCAGTCTGAAGAGACTGCCAGGCATATCACGCTGGATTGCAACAAGCAACCGGGTGATGAATGGGATGTTAGTATAGGGGAAAACTCCTGGTTCAGAACACAGGTATTGGTTTGCCTAACTAATATACTACTTGGGAACACAATAAGCTACGGTTCACATGTGGGGTTCTTTGAACCTTTGAATACTTGAATCCTTCCCTTCAAAGACAATAAACAACAATAGTTCTTTTGTTTGTGACGTCATCGTCATCACTTTACCAACCCTACATCTTCTAGTTTTCCCCCATATCCAGAATCCATCAACTAAAAATACTATTAATGAAGTTGAAGTTTACTTGACTGTGATCAGTTAAACTACTCGAATGATATTGTTTGAACTGATTCAATTAGGTTCAGATTTTTGTAACTTCTATAAAAAAATTAGGTGTGGTGATTTGAAACGAATATGGCATTCGTTACCAAAGTTGTTATGCATGTAATTTGACGTCCAGATCCAATCAACAACACAGCTATCCTTGACATATGTAACACGTCACCGCATTCCCATCAGAATGCTATTATCCGAATAATTCTGGGCCGACATGATTGACGAATTTGGTCGATTTTTTGTTTGATCATTATTATGATTTGAATCGAGGAAGACCTTCTTCAAAACCTGTTAAGTTTTGGATGCAATTTCGACAATAATTATAATTTATAATTTTGGGTTGCTTTCTGCATGTTTAAGTTGAGCACAGTGTTTGATGAGTTGAGCATATATTTCGGCTCAATTACATTCTATTAGCCTTCAAATAAATAAGAAACTTAATAGCAATACATTCTATGACCGTTTTCCTTTTGATACTTTTTTCAAACCAAATTTTCGGAAAAGGTAAAATTATATGTAATCAATTTTCAATTACGTTTTCTTGACAGATGAGGACAAAGCTCTAAATATCGACGATTATCAATTTAATTAAATTGAATTTATTGTCAAAAATCACAAATACATATTTTTACAATATAATTACAAGAGTATTCAATATAAATATACATTGATTGTAACTTGAGTGTAGCAATAACATCAATGTAATATTTGACACTGTCAACATAAGATTAAGATACAGTATTCACTTAATTTAATTCAGTTAATAATCTTATAATCAATAATTAAGGCCTGTACGGAACCGGTAGCCTACTACTGGAAGAACATTTTAGTTTATAACATATTAGTTTATTACATTTCAATAAAATATTCAATTATTTTCTAAACATAATCCTATAGTATCACTCATCAATTTTTCCATTCTAATTTTCCTTGCAAAAGGGTGTGTGATTTTCATCACCATTCTCGACAAAGACATTTTCCAATGCTTCGCTCTAAACTGAGACCAATATAAGAGTAGCCTAGGTAGTATTATAAAAGGTAGGCGCACACAGATCGTCATCGGACGGACGGCACGGATCGGACGATTAGATTTGATGCATTGTTATCAATTGGAGTGCGCATACCTATCCGCATCGTATAGGTATGCGCACTCCAATTGGAAACAATGCATCAAATCTAATCGTCCGATCCGTCCGATGCGTGCCGTCCGTCCGATGACGATCTGTGTGCGCCTACCTTTATTCTATAAATTACCTTAAGAATTAAAATAAGATTTTCACCACATGTCTTAAGCTGCGTTTACACCAAAGTTATTAGCAAAATTTTTATTTTTCCGTCCTTATAGATGATATTAGATTGAACATAACTTATCATACACATGTTGTGCATATGTGTTTGACAAGTTCCTTTTAATCTAATAGAAAAGGTTTAAGCTATTAACATTTTGTTATATTGTTGAAATGTTTATTTTTCCGTCCTTATAGATGCTATTAGATTGAACATAACTTATCATACACATGATGTGCATATGTGTTTGACAAGTTACGTTTAATGTAATAGAATCTATAAGAAGGCAAAAATGAACATTTTTTTTATAACTTTGGTGCAAACGCAGCTTTATGGTCTCTTATTCGTGTCAACTCTGTTCCAACATGTTGATGAGATTACTCTAAATTATATGGATGTGAGCTCGACTGTATTTACTTGTTCATATTTTCTTGAGAAGCATATGCAGCTAAACTCATTTCAATAGTTCAAAGGCAAGTGCTCCATTATCCCAGTTTAGGACGAGGAAAGCACATGTTGGAAAATATGTTGACGTTCATTGTCTTCTTCCGCTTTCTTTCGTACAGTAATTTATTCCGAAACTATTAGTTAATTTGGCAACGTTACGCTTTCAAAGGAATGCACAGAGCACTTTTCCAAGTGAATGTTACCTTCCTTACTCAACTTATCTTTGCATCTCTGATAAAATTACCGTACAGCTGCATTGTTTGTTTCGTAATATTGGAACATATCTTCCAATATTTTGTTTGGATAAATTCCAGTGACAATAGACTAGACGTTCATAGATTATTATTTTTCCTCATTTTAAGGCTTTGTAGTATTTATTCTGAAACTCGTAGGGCCGGTTTCCGAGCTCGGGATTTAGCTGAGTTCTAGACTTTAAACAGCTGGAGTCAGAAAATTGGCTTTCCGAAACGGGGCGTAGTCGCAGTTTTTACGACAAACTTTATTTTCTCATTTCTATTATTGGAAACGTTTTTCCTTGACGGAATGAGACATTCCTAAATAGTTCAAAATAGCTGAAACTTTACACTATTTTCTCTTTATTTCATTTTCTGTTCAATCTTCTGGTTTTTCAAAATATTATTTAATCGCGACTATGACTGCGATTACGCCCCGTTTTGGAAAGGCAATTGTCTGATTCCAGCTGTTTAAAGTCTAGAACCTAGCTAAATCCCGAGCTCGGAAACCGGCCCTTAGAGTTCTCTATTGAATTAGAATGTGAAGAAATATTTCCTAGAATCAAGTACCTACACAATATTCTCCAAGAATAGAGCATACAGTTCGAATACAGTACAGTAATATAATTCATTACAATAAGTACAGTTCGAATTGATGATAAAATAAAGAAGCAATTCTACCCAGTTTTTTATAATATCAATAATCTTGATAAGTGCGCCCAAGTTATTACAGTATTTCCCTCACATACATTTTTGTGAAACTAATAAATACACCAAGAAAATTGACATTGACTTCATTAACTAACATTGATAGCAATCAAACTATACCGGTGTATAGAGCATGAATATACCATTACCATAAGTACATGACTGTAAGTAATTAGAAAACATAAGTATACAGTATCTCATGTACATGAATGAATAGTACTAAGCAGCCATTACTTTCGAAATGTCACTAGTGAACACAGAGGAAGAAATCAACAAAACGTTTTGAATTCGATAAAAAGAGCACCTGGCCAAATATCACCGTTATGAGTAAATGGAGATTTTGAATGATCTCAAACAGGATCCAATATTATGTAATATTGATGCGTGAAGAAATGTATAATGCCGCAAACAGTTCTGAAACTAGATCTGAACCAGTCTTCCTTCAAAAATATGCGACCAGTTCAGTTAAAATTACATTCATCTCAATGATGGATCAATGTAATGAAGGTTCTCGACTGTTCTGTATACGAAATAAGAATGGGGAGGGACTCTCTTCGGAAATTTACATCTTTCAACCTCCATGAAAATTTATGATCTGCAAGAAGAGTAAAATAGTTTACCATATTCTATCTAGAGTACCGTACTACAATGTGTTGAAATGTGTTGAGTACGGAGTACGGTATACGGCACCACAGATAGAACACTTATTCTTCTTTTTTCTGTGACGCTACCATATTGCAATTAATAAATAAAACACTGCTCGAGCCTGAACGTTCTTTTTTAAGGCAATATTTCTCTAATGCTATCATTTATCAATTTTTAAACCATGAATCTGACCTAATGATTGAAAAATCAGGTTTCTAAGACTTTTTAAATTTGTCTGAAGAAGTTGGAAAGTCATTCAATATTCAACAGAATATTGTTCTCAGAAATGTCGGATTTTTACTCAACCTCAAGAAAACACATCCATGACAAATAAAACTGAATATGTGTACTATTTACAACAAAAATACGTGGATCTATTCCATCATCCAACATCCCCGTAAATTCCCAAAAATACAACATTATGTGGTTCTATTCCATCATCCAATATTCCCCGTAAATTCCCAAAAATACCAACATTATGTGGTTCTATTTCATCATCCAATATTCCCCGTAAATTCCCAAAAATACCAACATTATGTGGTTCTATTCCATCATCCAATATTCCCCGTAAATTCCCAAAAATACCAACATTATATGGTTCTATTCCATCATCCAATATTCCCCGTAAATTCTCAAAAATACCAACATTATGTGGTTCTATTCCATCATCCAATATTCCCCGTAAATTTCCAAAAATACCAACATATGTGGTTCTATTCCATCATCCAATATTCCCCGTAAATTTCCAAAAATACCAACATTATGTGGTTCTATTCCATCATCCAATATTCTCCGTAAATTCCCAAAAATACAACATTATGTGGTTCTATTCCATCATCCAATATTCTCCGTAAATTCCCAAAAATACCACATTATGTGGTTCTATTCCATCATCCAATATTCTCCTTAAATTCCCAAAAATACCAACATTATGTGGTTCTATTCCATCATCCAATATTCTCCTTAAATTCCCAAAAATACTAACATTATGTCGTTCTATTCCATCATTCAATATTCTCCGTAAATTCCCAAAAATGCCAACATTATGTGGTTCTATTCCATCATCCAATATTCTCCATAAATTCCCAAAAATACCAACATTATGTGGTTCTATTCCATCATTCAATATTCTCCGTGAATTCCCAAAAATACCAACATTATGTGGTTCTATTCCATCATCCAATATTCTCCATAAATTCCCAAAAATGCCAACATTATGTGGTTCTATTCCATCATCCAATATTCTCCATAAATTCCCAAAAATACCAACATTTTGTGGTTCTATTCCATCATCCTATATTCTCCGTAAATTCCCAAAAATACCAACATTATGTCGTTCTATTCCATCATTCAATATTCTCTGTAAATTCCCAAAAATACCAACATTATGTCGTTCTATTCCATCATTCAATATTCTCTGTAAATTCCCAAAAATACCAACATTATGTGGTTCTATTCCATCATCCAATATTCTCCGTAAATTCCCAAAAATACCAACATTATGTGGTTCTATTCCATCATCCAATATTCTCCATAAATTCCCAAAAATACCAACATTATGTCGTTCTATTCCATCATTCAATATTCTCTGTAAAAAAAATACCAACATTATGTCGTTCTATTCCATCATTCAATATTCTCCTTAAATTCCCAAAAATACCAACATTTTGTGGTTCTATTCCATCATCCAATATTCTCTGTAAATTCCCAAAAATGCCAACATTATGTGGTTCTATTCCATCATCCAATATTCTCCGTAAATTCCCAAAAATACCAACATTATGTGGTTCTATTCCATCATCCAATATTCTCCTTAAATTCCCAAAAATACCAACATTATGTCGTTCTATTCCATCATTCAATATTCTCCGTAAATTCCCAAAAATACCAACATTATGTCGTTCTATTCCATCATTCAATATTCTCCTTAAATTCCCAAAAATACCAACATTATGTCGTTCTATTCCATCATCCAATATTCTCCGTGAATTCCCAAAAATACCAACATTATGTGGTTCTATTCCATCATCCAATATTCTCCGTAATTCCCAAAAATACCAACATTATGTCGTTCTATTCCATCATTCAATATTCTCCGTAAATTCCCAAAAATACCAACATTATGTCGTTCTATTCCATCATCAATATTCTCCTTAAATTCCCAAAAATACCAACATTATGTGGTTCTATTCCATCATCCAATATTCTCCGTAAATTCCAAAAATACCAACATTATGTGTTCTATTCCATCATCCAATATTCTCCGTGAATTCCCAAAAATACCAACATTATGTCGTTCTATTCCATCATCCAATATTCTCCTTAAATTCCCAAAAATACCAACATTATGTTGTTCTATTCCATCATACCAATATTCTCCTTAAATTCCCAAAAATACCAACATTATGTCGTTCTATTCCATCATTCAATATTCTCCGTAAATTCCCAAAAATACCAACATTATGTCGTTCTATTCCATCATTCAATATTCTCCTTAAATTCCCAAAAATACCAACATTATGTCGTTCTATTCCATCATTCAATATTCTCCTTAAATTCCCAAAAATACCAACATTATGTCGTTCTATTCCATCATCCAATATTCTCCGTAAATTCCCAAAAATACCAACATTATGTCGTTCTATTCCATCATTCAATATTCTCCGTGAATTCCCAAAAATACCAACATTATGTGGTTCTATTCCATCATCAAATATTCTCCGTAAATTCCCAAAAATACCAACATTATGTGGTTCTATTCCATCATCCAATATTCCTCGTAAATTCCCAAAAATACCAACATTATGTGGTTCTATTCCATCATCCAATATTCTCCGTAAATTCCCAAAAATACCAACATTATGTGGTTCTATTCCATCATCCAATATTCTCCGTAAATTCCCAAAAATACCAACATTATGTGGTTCTATTCCATCATCCAATATTCTCCGTAAATTCCCAAAAATACCAACATTATGTCGTTCTATTCCATCATTCAATATTCTCCGTAAATTCCCAAAAATGCCAACATTATGTGGTTCTATTCCATCATCCAATATTCTCCGTAAATTCCCAAAAATACCAACATTATGTGGTTCTATTCCATCATCCAATATTCTCCGTAAATTCCTAAAAATACCAACATTATGTGGTTCTATTCCATCATTCAATATTCTCCGTAAATTCCCAAAAATGCCAACATTATGTGGTTCTATTCCATCATCCTATATTCTCCATAAATTCCCAAAAATACCAACATTATGTCGTTCTATTCCATCATTCAATATTCTCCGTAAATTCCCAAAAATACCAACATTATGTGGTTCTATTCCATCATCCAATATTCTCCGTAAATTCCCAAAAATACCAACATTATGTGGTTCTATTCCATCATCCAATATTCTCCGTAAATTCCCAAAAATACCAACATTATGTGGTTCTATTCCATCATCCAATATTCTCCGTAAATTCCCAAAAATACCAACATTATGTGGTTCTATTCCATCATCCAATATTCTCCGTGAATTCCCAAAAATACCAACATTATGTCGTTCTATTCCATCATCCAATATTCTCCGTAAATTCCCAAAAATACCAACATTATGTTGTTCTATTCCATCATCCAATATTCTCCTTAAATTCCCAAAAATACCAACATTATGTCGTTCTATTCCATCATTCAATATTCTCCGTAAATTCCCAAAAATACCAACATTATGTCGTTCTATTCCATCATTCAATATTCTCCTTAAATTCCCAAAAATACCAACATTATGTCGTTCTATTCCATCATCCAATATTCTCCTTAAATTCCCAAAAATACCAACATTATGTCGTTCTATTCCATCATCCAATATTCTCCGTAAATTCCAAAAATACCAACATTATGTGTTCTATTCCATCATTCAATATTCTCCTAAATTCCCAAAAATACCAACATTATGTGGTTCTATTCCATCATCAATATTCTCCGTAAATTCCCAAAAATACCAACATTATGTGGTTCTATTCCATCATCCAATATTCTCCTTAAATCCCAAAAATACCAACATTATGTCGTTCTATTCCATCATTCAATATTCTCTGTAAATTCCAAAAATACCAACATTATGTTGTTCTATTCCATCATCCAATATCTCCGTAAATTCCCAAAAATACCAACATTATGTGGTTCTATTCCATCATCCAATATTCTCCGTAAATTCCAAAAATACCAACATTATGTGGTTCTATTCCATCATCCAAACATTATGTGGTTCTATTCCATCATCCAATATTCTCCGTAAATTCCCAAAAATACCAACATTATGTGGTTCTATTCCATCATCCAATATTCTCCGTAAATTCCCAAAAATACCAACATTATGTGGTTCTATTCCATCATTCAATATTCTCCGTAAATTCCCAAAAATACCAACATTATGTGGTTCTATTCCATCATCCAATATTCTCCGTAAATTCCCAAAAATACCAACATTTTGTGGTTCTATTCCATCATCCTATATTCTCCGTAAATTCCCAAAAATACCAACATTATGTGGTTCTATTCCATCATCCAATATTCTCCGTAAATTCCCAAAAATACCAACATTATGTCGTTCTATTCCATCATTCAATATTCTCCGTAAATTCCCAAAAATACCAACATATGTGGTTCTATTCCATCATCAATATTCTCCGTAAATTCCCAAAAATACCAACATTATGTGGTTCTATTCCATCATCCAATATTCTCCGTAAATTCCCAAAAATACCAACATTATGTGGTTCTATTCCATCATCCAATATTCTCCGTAAATTCCCAAAAATACCAACATTATGTGGTTCTATTCCATCATCCAATATTCTCCGTAAATTCCCAAAAATACCAACATTATGTGGTTCTATTCAATCATCCAATATTCTCCGTAAATTCCCAAAAATACCAACATTATGTGGTTCTATTCCATCATCCAATATTCTCCGTAAATTCCCAAAAATACCAACATTATGTCGTTCTATTCCATCATTCAATATTCTCCGTAAATTCCCAAAAATACCAACATTATGTGGTTCTATTCCATCATCCAATATTCTCCGTAAATTCCCAAAAATACCACATTATGTGGTTCTATTCCATCATCCATATTCTCCGTAAATTCCCAAAAATGCCAACATTATGTGGTTCTATTCCATCATTCAATATTCTCCGTAAATTCCCAAAAATACCAACATTATGTGGTTCTATTCCATCATCCAATATTCTCCGTAAATTCCCAAAAATACCAACATTTTGTGGTTCTATTCCATCATCCTATATTCTCCGTAAATTCCCAAAAATACCAACATTATGTGGTTCTATTCCATCATCCAATATTCTCTGTAAATTCCCAAAAATACAACATTATGTCGTTCTATTCCATCATCCAATATTCTCCGTAAATTCCAAAAATACCAACATTATGTGGTTCTATTCCATCATCCAATATTCTCCGTAAATTCCCAAAAATACCAACATTATGTCGTTCTATTCCATCATTCAATATTCTCTGTAAATTCCCAAAAATACCAACATTATGTCGTTCTATTCCATCATCCAATATTCTCTGTAAATTCCCAAAAATACCAACATTATGTGGTTCTATTCCATCATCCAATATTCTCCGTAAATTCCCAAAAATACCAACATTATGTCGTTCTATTCCATCATCCAATATTCTCCGTAAATTCCCAAAAATACCAACATTATGTGGTTCTATTCCATCATTCAATATTCTCCGTAAATTCCCAAAAATACCAACATTATGTCGTTCTATTCCATCATTCAATATTCTCCGTAAATTCCCAAAAATACCAACATTATGTGGTTCTATTCCATCATCCAATATTCTCCGTAAATTCCCAAAAATACCAACATTATGTCGTTCTATTCCATCATCCAATATTCCCCGTAAATTTCCAAAAATACCGGCAATCAAAATTTTATAATATTTCCTCAAACTTTCCACTCAAATGTATGTTACACAATCGAACTACCTATAGTGTGGTCCACGTTATAATGACAGTGGATGAAGATAGAAGAATAACGATGCGATTCTCTGCATTGATTAATTATATTTTTACACGGTCAAAAAACATAATTGTCATCGTTGTGGACTAGAAAAGGATAGTACCACCGGCTTTGTCGAATGATGGACAAGCATAGCAGAACCAAAGTGATCAAATACTGTCATTATAACGTGGACCTCACTATAGAGCCTTAAGTTAGTGAGTAGACCTAAGCAATTATTTATAAGAAATAATTATTCTCTCAATCACCAAAGATAATAGGAGAAATGATTCCATTGCTTAAATGAAAACCAGTACAGTACCTACATAATGTAATTTTGAAAATTCTTGGATCAGTATACTACCGTACCACTTAATCTTTAAGATTGTGATGTAAGGCCAATTACCGTACTTTTTATTAGCGGTCATCGTAAACTATTATTGTTATAAACCCCGAAAGCACATGCAATAAATGTTTGACAGCACAACTCTGAACTGCATCCAGTAAATGGAGTTGAGATCAGAACTTTCCTTTCAAAACAGTATATGGTTGAGTTGATACTTCCAAAAAAACGAATGGTGACTCCTACGATTTGAGCTTTTTTCAGAATGAATATAATGAGCTATTAAAAGTGATATATCACTTTTATTAGTGTGTTATATGTTGTTCATTGACGTTGTTTTATTCTGTGAATTTTATGGCTATAAAATTATATATTTCTCTATTTACTAAAATACATTCCGTCCCAGCCTAAAAAAACATTAGCACAATAGTAATGTACCTACGGTAATATGTGAATAACAGCCCTACTGATCGCCAAAGCTGAGTGACTCTCATACTTTCATACCTCGTAGCTCAAGTCTAAATAATTAAAACTATTATTGAACAGCTCTCTCCAGTCTTAATTTTGTGCACAGCACAGAGGATGGTTGAAAGGTGATTGGTTGAAAGGTGATTGGTTGATGATCTTTGATATTTGATTTTTAATCTTCTCGAGATATGACTGATGCTTATATGGAAAGCGAATTGGTTTGGTGGTCGCGCTGATAAGCTATCGATATGATAAGTAAGCTCTATGCGTCTGCTAACAATCCCTTTGTTGGGTGCCTTTGCTGAGGTTTGGGTGGCCAAACCTCTCACAATTCCATTTATGAGTTTGAAAATCGCTTTCAGGGTGGTGGGAACTCACCTAAAGCTGTGGTTCACTCATCTCTCATCATCATCCGTCTCATCACCCATGCACAAACCTAGAGCTTATGTGGTTCTATTCCATCATCCAATATTCTCCGTAAATTCCCAAAAATACCAACATTATGTGGTTCTATTCCATCATCCAATATTCTCCGTAAATTCCCAAAAATACCAACATTATGTCGTTCTATTCCATCATTCAATATTCTCCGTAAATTCCCAAAAATGCCAACATTATGTGGTTCTATTCCATCATCCAATATTCTCCGTAAATTCCCAAAAATACCAACATTATGTCGTTCTATTCCATCATCCAATATTCCCCGTAAATTTCCAAAAATACCGGCAATCAAAATTTTATAATATTTCCTCAAACTTTCCACTCAAATGTATGTTACACAATCGAACTACCTATAGTGTGGTCCACGTTATAATGACAGTGGATGAAGATAGAAGAATAACGATGCCGATTCTCTGCATTGATTAATTATATTTTTACACGGTCAAAAACATAATTGTCATCGTTGTGGACCTAGAAAAGGATAGTACCACCGGCTTTGTCGAATGATGGACAAGCATAGCAGAACCAAAGTTGATCAAATACTGTCATTATAACGTGGACCTCACTATAGAGCCTTAAGTTAGTGAGTAGACCTAAGCAATTTATTTATAAGAAATAATTATTCTCTCAATCACCAAAGATAATAGGAGAAATGATTCCATTGCTTAAATGAAAACCAGTACAGTACCTACATAATGTAATTTTGAAAATTCTTGGATCAGTATACTACCGTACCACTTAATCTTTAAGATTGTGATGTAAGGCCAATTACCGTACTTTTTATTAGCGGTCATCGTAAACTATTATTGTTATAAACCCCGAAAGCACATGCAATAAATGTTTGACAGCACAACTCTGAACTGCATCCAGTAAATGGAGTTGAGATCAGAACTTTCCTTTCAAAACAGTATATGGTTGAGTTGATACTTCCAAAAAAACGAATGGTGACTCCTACGATTTGAGCTTTTTTCAGAATGAATATAATGAGCTATTAAAAGTGATATATCACTTTCATTAGTGTGTTATATGTTGTTCATTGACGTTGTTTTATTCTGTGAATTTTATGGCTATAAAATTATATTTATTTCTCTATTTACTAAAATACATTCCGTCCCAGCCTAAAAAAAAACATTAGCACAATAGTAATGTACCTACGGTAATATGTGGGAATAACAGCCCCTACTGATCGCCAAAGCTGAGTGACTCTCATACTTTCATACCTCGTAGCTCAAGTCTAAATAATTAAAACTATTATTGAACAGCTCTCTCCAGTCTTAATTTTTGTGCACAGCACAGAGGATTGGTTGAAAGGTGATGATCTTTGATATTTGATTTTTAATCTTCTCGAGATATGACTGATGCTTCATATGGAAAGCGAATTGGTTTGGTGGTCGCGCTGATAAGCTATCGATATGATAAGTTAAGCTCTATGCGTCTGCTAACAATCCCTTTGTTGGGTGCCTTTGCTGAGGTTTGGGTGGCCAAACCTCTCACAATTCCATTTATGAGTTTGAAAATCGCTTTCAGGTGGTTGGGAACTCACCTAAAGCTGTGGGTTCACTCATCTCTCATCATCATCCGTCTCATCACCCATGCACAAACCTAGAGCTCATGTGGGCATCTTCCTCAGCAAAAAAAGAAGCTATTGTCAATTAGATGAACGGTTTTAAGATTTTTATCACAGAGAATTTCAATTATGATTCAACTAAAATATATCACTTTTATCGGATGCCTCAAACAAAATTCTATCAATAATTCTATGGGCTTGATATTCTAATGATAATATTAAATGAATAACTAGTAGTTCTGTGAACAGTAGACCTCGCGCTCAGTAAGTTACATTGACCTGTTGATGTTATGTTTTCCCAAAAATACCAACATTATGTCGTTCTATTCCATCATTCAATATTCTCCGTAAATTCCCAAAAATACCAACATTATGTGTTCTATTCCATCATCCATATTCTCCGTAAATTCCCAAAAATACCAACATTATGTGTTCTATTCCATCATCCAATATTCTCCGTAAATTCCCAAAAATACCAACATTATGTGGTTCTATTCCATCATCCAATATTCTCCGTAAATTCCCAAAAATACCAACATTATGTCGTTCTATTCCATCATCAATATTCTCCGTAAATTTCCAAAAATGCCAACATTATGTCGTTCTATTCCATCATCCAATATTCTCCGTAAATTCCCAAAAATACCAACATTATGTCGTTCTATTCCATCATCCAATATTCCCCGTAAATTTCCAAAAATACCGGCAATCAAAATTTTATAATATTTCCTCAAACTTTCCACTCAAATGTATGTTACACAATCGAACTACCTATAGTGTGGTCCACGTTATAATGACAGTGGATGAAGATAGAAGAATAACGATGCCGATTCTCTGCATTGATTAATTATATTTTTACACGGTCAAAAACATAATTGTCATCGTTGTGGACCTAGAAAAGGATAGTACCACCGGCTTTGTCGAATGATGGACAAGCATAGCAGAACCAAAGTTGATCAAATACTGTCATTATAACGTGGACCTCACTATAGAGCCTTAAGTTAGTGAGTAGACCTAAGCAATTTATTTATAAGAAATAATTATTCTCTCAATCACCAAAGATAATAGGAGAAATGATTCCATTGTTTAAATGAAAACCAGTACCTACATAATGTAAATATGAAGAATCTTGGATCAGTATACTATCACTTAATCTTTAAGATTGTGATGTAAGGCCAATTATTACCGTACTTTTTATTAGCGGTCATCGTAAACTATTATTGTTATAAACCCCGAAAGCACATGCAATAAATGTTTGACAGCACAACTCTGAACTGCATCCAGTAAATGGAGTTGAGATCAGAACTTTCCTTTCAAAACAGTATATGGTTGAGTTGATACTTCCAAAAAAACGAATGGTGACTCCTACGATTTGAGCTTTTTTCAGAATGAATATAATGAACTATTAAAAGTGATATATCACTTTCATTAGTGTGTTATATGTTGTTCATTGACGTTGTTTTTTATTCTGTGAATTTTATGGCTATAAAATTATATTTATTTCTCTATTTACTAAAATACATTCCGTCCCAGCCTAAAAAAAACATTAGCACAATAGTAATGTACCTACGGTAATATGTGGAATAACAGCCCCTACTGATCGCCAAAGCTGAGTGACTCTCATACTTTCATACCTCGTAGCTCAAGTCTAAATAATTAAAACTATTATTGAACAGCTCTCTCCAGTCTTAATTTTTGTGCACAGCACAGAGGATGGTTGAAAGGTGATTGGTTGAAAGGTGATTGGTTGATGATCTTTGATATTTGATTTTAATCTTCTCGAGATATGACTGATGCTTCATATGGAAAGCGAATTGGTTTGGTGGTCGCGCTGATAAGCTATCGATATGATAAGTTAAGCTCTATGCGTCTGCTAACAATCCCTTTGTTGGGTGGCCTTTGCTGAGGTTTGGGTGGCCAAACCTCTCACAATTCCATTTATGAGTTTGAAAATCGCTTTCAGGTGGTTGGGAACTCACCTAAAGCTGTGGGTTCACTCATCTCTCATCATCATCGTCTCATCACCCATGCACAAACCTAGAGCTCATGTGGGCATCTTCCTCAGCAAAAAAAGAAGCTATTGTCAATTAGATGAACGGTTTTAAGATTTTTATCACAGAGAATTTCAATTATGATTCAACTAAAATATATCACTTTTATCGGATGCCTCAAACAAAATTCTATCAATAATTCTATGGGCTTGATATTCTAATGATAATATTAAATGAATAACTAGTAGTTCTGTGAACAGTAGACCTCGCGCTCAGTAAGTTACATTGACCTGTTGATGTTATGTTTTCTCAAAAATGAATAAATTATTTATCAATTGAAAATGTCTAGAAAAATCCTGAATAAACATAGAGCTTTCTGTCCTATCGTACCGTGACGTGTCGTCCCGGAATGTGAGTGTGAGCGCTGTTATCAGATCTGGCTGCAACTGTCTACAACGTTGATGGAAAGATACATTTTCAAGATGTTCGATGTTTTTGAACGGGTAGTATTATAGTCCACTAGACAGCTGATTTATGATGAATAATTCTATAGTCTGATTTTTACTTTCCTTGCCCTATTACCATAGGTAGGTAAGGAAAGTATTGCTATCCGAAAAAAATTAAGGTACCCCAATTTCTAAATTTCTATACGTTTCAAGGTCCCCTGAGTGTGTGTGTGTGTGTGCGTGTGTGTGTGTGTGTGTGTGTGTGTGTGTGTGTGTGTGTGTGTGTGTGGTGTGTGTGTGTATGAGTGTATGTGCGTCTGTGTACACGATATCTCATCTCCCAATCAACGGAATGACTTGAAATTTGGAACGTAAGGTCCTTACAATATAAGGATCCGACACGAACAATTTCGATCAAATGCAATCCAAGATGGCGGCTAAAATGGCAAAAATGTTGCCAAAAACAGGGTTTTTCGCGATTTTCTCGAAAACGGCTTCAACGATTTTGATTAAAGTTATACCTGAAATAGTCATCGATAAGCTCTATCAACTGCCTCAAGTCCCATATCTGTAAAAATCTCAGGAGCTCCGCCCCATCTATGCAAAGTTTGATTTTAGATTCCCAATTATCAGGCTTCAGATACAATTTAAACAAAAAATTTCAAGTGGAAAAGATTGAGCATAAAAATCTCTTCAATTAATGTTCAGTAACATTTTCACCAAAAATTAAAAATAAGCTCGAAATTCGAGAAAATGTGATTATCCAATTGCAAACTGTTGGCAACTGTTAATTCTATTAAATGATTCACTATGAAGAGATAGCAGACCTCGTGTGTCTTCAGCGTTATTGCCCTGTCACCAGCTGTCTCAAATCTTTGAATAGTAGACTTGTGATGCGCGGGAACACTAGCGTCAGGTGATCAATTTTTATAACGGCAAGGAAAGTTGTGTGAGTGCGCCACACCAGATTTTTACTTAAATATTGGCGTATGAAGGAGGCTCCTTCCTTTTTTTATAATATTATCCTTGAAATGCAAAATTTCCAAAAATCTTGTATATACGTCGACGCGCAATTAAAAAAGGGAACATACCTGTCAAATTCCATGAAAATCTATTACCGCGTTTCGCCGTAAATGCGCAACATATAAACATTTAAACATTAAGAGAAATGCCAAACCGTCGACTTGAATCTTAGAGGATTATCACAGAGAATTTCAATTATGATTCAACTAAAATATATAACTTTTATTGGATATCTCAAACAAAATTCTACCAATAATTCAATGGGCTAATGATAATATTAAGTAAATAAATATAAATATTGATTTAAATAAATATAATATTTTATTATTTTAATTATTATAAATATTTCAATAATAAATATTGATTTCGCAATAATAATGAGGTTTTTATAACTCAATCATTTCCGTTATTCACTATTCACCATAAGACTGATGATTTACGTGCTAGATACGATAGGCTTCTTCAGTTGCCAACAACATGTGTGTGGTGCACGTCCTTGATGAATGTCGGTCACCTCACCTGGACCAATTTGAAGCTGCTGAGTAGAGTCTGTTTCTTGGCTCAATTTGTTTTGACGTAACCGGCGTCCGAGTAAATTACATGAGAGCGAATTCATATCGCTTCTCGAACGATCCGGTTCTGTTGAGAACACATCTCGCTTTCTCCGCTCTTTCAGCCATTATCGAATGCCAAACAAGGCTGAATAAGACTTCCGTCTAATTTAAATTTGTGTCTACTGAATTATTACCTCTTACTTTTTCACATAAAAATATGTGTCACCTTTGAAATGATCAAGAAGAATTGCAAAAACTACAATATTCTCCTCGCATTTAGTGATGGTACAACTCATGAAATGCTCATCCCAATACTACGGATTGATCATATTGTTTATTCAATAATTAGTTTATCATCTATAAATAATCTAAAGCCATGAATAGTAGTTTTATTATCAACAAATCAACATTATCATTTTTCGAAAATATCAGTGTTTTCCGATTGAGTAGGCTACTCAATTCAAATTTGAGCGGCTATTATTCAGTTGTAGAATACCGTATATATTAATATTTATCCAATAAAATTATTTCTCTTGTTGAAAAAATATATTGTATATGTAGACATTTGAGACTAATGAGCTTTATATGTGTTGTGTATCTGCCATACGCTAAATAAATAAATTTCTCTTTTTAGAATGTGAAAAGGCGGAGAAATATTGGTTATCTTCTTTAGAGTCAAGTACCCTATATTATTTTAAGGATAATATGAAAAGAAAAGGAATTCCTCCATTCTCTTATATCACTATACAGAGTGTTTACGAACTCGCTACTAATATTCTAGGGCATTGTTCCTGGGTAAAAAACATATCTAAATATCATATTTAAATTGTCCGGAAGTCTTCAGTTACTCACACAGTGGCCATTTTGCTTTTTTCACTTTTTTTTCTCTGAATAATGGTTGAACATACGAAATTGAAACTTTTCACGATCATTTATAGTAACTATAGACAAAGCTAGAAAAAAATTATGATAATTTTTGAAATTCATAAAACCAAATGGCGGCCATTTAAAATGTTGTTTCTTCAATAACTCAGAAACCGTTGGTTTCACAAAAACTCTACAAGAACAAATATGTTTAGTAAATCCAATTACCTATCGATTGGTACCAGATTTTCCAATATTGGACCAATATTAACTGAGATATGGTAGCTTTAGTGGTTGGTGACCCACCTTTAGAGGGTTATGTAACGTTATTTTATTGTTTCAAATGACCTAAAACCGTTTACTATTAACATTCAATGCAAACAGAGATTATTGTATCAATGCGGCGACTCTATCAGTATGCCTTGGTTTACACTGCAACAAACTTTCAGTGGTCACCTATCACTAAAGCTGCCATATCTCAGTTAATATTGGTTCAATTTATAAAAATATGGTACCAATCGATAGGCAATTAAATTTACTAAGAAAAGTTATTCTTGTAGAGTTCTTGTAAAACCAACAACGGTTTCTGAGTTATTTAAGAAACAACATTTTAAATGGCCGCCATTTTGTTCTATGGATTTCAAAAATTGTCATAATTTTTTTCTAGCTTTGTCTAGTTACTATAAATGATCGTGCAAAGTTTCAATTTCGTATGTTTAACCATTATTCAGAAAAAAATAAGTGAAAAAAGCAAAATGACCGCTTTGTAACTGAAGACTTTCGGACAATTTAAATATGATATTTAGATATGTTTTTCACCCAGGAACAATGCCCTAGAATATTGGTTGAAAGTTCGTAAACACTCTGTATAGTGATATCAGAGAATGGAGGAATTCCTTTTCTTTTCATATTATCCTTAAAATGCAAAATTTCAAAACAACCTTGTGTATACATCGATGCGCAGTTGAAAAAGGAACATTCCTGCCAAATCTCATCGAATTCTATCAACGCGTTTGGCCGTAATCGCGTTACATACAGACAGACAAAAGCAAATCGAGTTGAAACATAGACCTCACTACGTTCGGTCAACTACAGTAGCCTACTATACTGTATATATACACTACTGAAGGAATCTATTCCTTCGTAGGTAGAGACTTTCTATAAGAACCTATCCTCAACATTATAATTTTATCTTATGGGTATTTCAACTTTGATTTTCAGTGCCATACACCATGAGGGCCGGTCCAAGACTGACAGCCTGTCTTCTATGGTATATATACCTGGTGGTAACAGTGAATGCACAGAGCAGAGGATCGCAGAGGTACAGGCAAGCGGAGGTAAGTTATGGATCACCATCATTTTTCAATAACTATTGTAGATCAAAGAGTTATTCTTCTTCCAACAAAAAAGTTGATCACGCCTGAGATAAATATTTCGGGGATAATTTCCTCATTGGATAATAAACTCTAATCATTCTGGAGAAAGCAATTCATTAGTGGATGAATAATGATGTGAAATAGAATCTAAATAGAATGAATATATTAGACAAAACATTCAGGAGGTAAGATATAGATAAGAATGTATATAATAAGAAAATCAAGTGCCTAGAGGTCCCTGGTGTTATTGCAGAATTGGAATACATTTCTTTGGTAATATTGCAATAATATTTAATTTCCATTGTCATCATTGTCTGGTTAAGATATAGATAAGAATGTATGTAATAAAATCAGAAAATCAAGTGCCTAGAGGTCCCTGGTGCTATTGCAGAATTAGAATACATTTCTTTGGTAATATTGCAATAATATTTAATTTCCATTGTCATCAATATGTTACTTAATCTCAGTTTCACGTTGTAATGTGTTATTTCATTACGGAAATGGCAATTAGGGTTTCAAGCTGATTGCAATGAGTTGGCGAAATATAATGAAGCAAGTGGAGGAATAAAATAGGATTGTGAATAATCTACCGTATTAATCACCAGCTTCAATGTTATTCTTGATAATCAGTCTTCAGTTTTATCATCAATTCTTGGTTGAAATGTATGGAAAAGTTTATTCAAATAATAATTGTTTCTTTGGATGACAATAATTTGCATACAGAAACAGACATATTTACAAAAAATACCTTTATAGCCTTTTGTAGTTTTGGTGATGAGATACATTACGAAGTTATCAGTTTTAGGTAGGTTTCGAGCCACCGGAAAGTAATTTTTAAGCATAATTAATAATTATTATTAAACGAAAATCCAATATAAATGCTGTCACTTTTCATCTGATTGATGAAAATCATCAATCATTTGAGAAAGTAAATCATTTTTATGTGGGGAGATAGCTGTCAATTAGTAAATTTGTCCTCAACATGCACAATATTCAAACAGGAGCATTGAATAATAACAGCGCTATAAAATAACATCCAAACAAAATAATCAGGTGTGGCGCACTCACACAACTTTCCTTGCCGTTATGAAAATTGATCACCTGACGCTAGTGTTCACGCGCATTTCAAGTCTACTATTCAAAGATCTGAGCCAGCTGGTGACAGGACAATAACGCTGGAGACACACGATGTGTGCTCTCTTCATAGTGAATGATTATTTAATAGAATCAACAGTTGCCAACAGTTTGCAATTGAATAATCAAATTTTCTCGAATTTCGAGCTTATATATTTTCAATTTTAGGTGAAAATGTTAGAGAATATTAATTGTAGAGATTTTCATGTTTAATTTTTTCCACTTAAAATTTGAGTTATAAAATTTGTTTAAATTTTATCTGAAACCTGGTAATTGGGAATCTAAAATCAAACTTTGCATAGATAGGGCGGAGCTCCTGAAATTTTTACAGATATGGGAGTTGTGGCAGTTGATAAAGCTTATCAATGACAATTTTAGGTATGAATTTGATCAAAATCGTTGGAGCCGTTTCCGAGAAAATCGCAAAAAATCTTTTTTGACAACATTTTCGCAATTTTAGCCGCCATCTTGAATTGGATTTGATCGAAATTGTTCGTGTCGGATCCTTATACTGTAAGGACCTTCAGTTCCAAATTTCAAGTCATTCCGTTAATTGGGAGATGAGGTATCTTTTTGGACTCAGGGGACCTTGAAAAGTATAGAAATTTTGGTACCTTAATTTTCTTCGGAAAGCAATACTTTCCTTACCTATGGTAATAGGGCAAGGAAAGTAAAAGTGAGTTTCATTATGAAATAGATTGATCAGATGTTGTCAGTTACGGCAGTAGCGTAATAAAATAATCTTGACAAAAAGTAAATTCGGTATTAATATGAAGATAGATTGATTCGATGTTATGTCAATGAATTTCAAGGAAGAAGAAGCTAATTGTATTTTTATACTACAGTATAGTATAATATCAAGAACGGGATGTATTTGAAACCGGTTGGGACTGGGTGCGGTACGACTGTCTGCTCTCCTTGCTCTAGATCCTCCAAATTCATCAGGCCATGATCAGTTTCATCCCCTCCTCACTCCTCACCATCATATGGCATCGTCTCATCTTTCTCCAACATAATACACAGAGTCGGACCCCCTTCTTTGTCCCAGATGCCTCTCAAATATCACTTGTCAGTAGCAAAAAATTGGGTGTTGCAATATCCAACAGATGAATGACCATCGAGTGATTAATGTTGAGAAATTGATTGAGCCGATAATGTGTTGCAGAAATCGTGAGATTGTAGCCTTATCTTTCATTGCTATTATATGTTGGTGTTCATATTTTGGATTAATTTCAATTTTGTGTTGGGTACAATTGAAGTCAATTTATATTAAAATTAAATTATAGGTATAGTCATTCTTTGCAATTTGTTATACAATCAGACTTAGTGATTTTGGGTTGATTTCAATTATTGAGTGTTTTAATCAAAGTCGATCTCTTTTGCGTATTCTAAAGGACAGGCGGCATTCTTGATTTGGCCATGTAATTAATTAGACACAACGAATTCACGTTAAGAATACTGGAAGGTATGATAATTGAACAAAGGGCTCGTGGAAGACCCCGGCTACAATATCTGAAGCAAGTTACCAAAGATCTAGGGATCCAGAACTACATCCAACTGAAAAGTACAGCTCTGGACAGAAAACGATGGAAAGCTGCCTACAATTCGAATGATTAAAGCTAAAGAAGAATCAATTTTGAGTATTTTGAATCTACACAACATATTGAGACCTATTGTCAGCCAAGTAATGATATCTTTTGGAAGATTATTTGTAAATCAATCAATCAATCAATCAAGAATCTTCTTTATCCCACAATATAGTAAGTACAAAATAATTAAAAATATAAAAAATGAAATACAAATAATTAAGTACTCGAATTAGGGTTTAATATTATTTATAGATTATGGAATTTGAGCCCATATGGGCACTGTGACCTGTGCTTAGGCCCGCCGCAAAGTAGACTCAGGTTAATACACGAAAAGCAACCCACGCCGTGGGATGTTTTGTAAACCATTACTTGGCTTCTCTAGAATCTGTGTAATACATACATGCAATGAATAATCCACTTGTCAGCTGATTGATTATGAATAATTCTGTAGCAATGGCTTACAAAACATCCCGCGGCGTGGTTTGCTATTCGTGGATTAACGTGGGTCTACTTTGCGGCAGGCCTAAGACTCGAAATATTACTTTTTTATCAAATATTACTTTTTTTCAAATATTACTTTAATTATACATTTAATAAATTAGGTTGGGTTTGTCCCAAATAAATAGTAGGAAACCAAAATTCTATAATCTATTATTTTTTGAATTGGTCTTTTTTTTTAATTACCGGTAATCTATTTCTTTTTTGAATGAATTCTAATCAACCTTGATTCCATCAGGGCTTCTCATATTTAATAGGTACTGTGTAGGCTTGATGAAAGAAAATTCTGAAATTGAATCTTCTTGTATAGACACACCATGTTGTATTTTATCATCATAACGGTACATTTTTGCTTATCGTAAATAAGCTCCTTTCTCACTTATCACCATTTCTCTCCTTTTGCTCGCTCTCTTTTTTCTATTCTATCAAGAATTTTTTCTATTCTATTCAACTTTATGACTTCTATTGTGTATATTTTGTCGATTTTGCATTTTAGGGTTGTTCAAAGCAATGGATGTGTCAAGACTTAGCACGTCTTCATAATAGAGTTAGAGAGATCAATAAATCTATCAATTAATCTCTCTCTCTCTTTTTGTAATCTCATGTAGTTTTTTCCTTATTTTGTAAAGGCAGCTAATCAATCAATCTCTCTCTCTTTTTGTTATCTTATGTAATTTTTTCCTTATTTTGTTAAGGGTTGTGTGCCCTAATAAAGGCAATTAATTAATCAATCAATCAATCTCTCTCATAATATGTAATCTATTATTTTTGTAATCTTCTGTAAATTTTTCTTTATTATTTTGTAAAGGGTTGGGTGGCAGAGATGACCAGGAATCTCAACACTGCCCTAATAAAGACAAATAATCACTCTCTCTCTTTTTCTCTTTCTCTCTCTCTGTCTCTCTCAAGAACACCACATCACTTAGGATGTTTCTAGCCTACTAGATCAGCTATATATAATTATTAAGATGGTTGGTTGAATCCATGGCCACCAAGGATTGAAATACCTTCACATAAATTTCGATTCCATTTATCGAGGGTCATTCATTCTCGAACAGTATCATCTCATAATTGAATACTTATTTGTCGGCCGGAGATTCCTTATTGCAACACCTCTTTGAAACATCTTCCTCCCTTCACTTCTGTTCCAGATTAGTCCGGTCATCTCGTTATTATAGCTCAACTCTCAACTTGAAGTCATTAACCTTCCACTCTACTAAAGTATTCTCTTTATTTTCATGTCCACTACTGACTCTTCAATTCTTGCAACTCAAAACACGTTAAACATAAGTTGTTTTTATTCTAGTTTCAGACGTAGACTCACATTATAAATTTATATATACAGGGTGGGTGTAAAGTCCGAGAACGGCTTAATATATCATACACAAAGGTAATTTGATGGTGGGTGTGACTGCGGGGATCCTACTAGAATTGAAAATACTACTTCACTATGACTTCAAAAATCTGGTCCGCCATCTTGGATCCGTTATATTGAATGCAAATTCATTCTTTTAAATAGGAAGGTGGTCATGATTTCGATACGAAATTCCAAGAAAAAATGAATGGTGAAAACCGCACATTGATATCTCAAACCGTTCAGAAGATATTCACATTATTAATCAATACTACTTATGTATGATTCATTTCTGATACGTATGATATTGATTAATAATCTTCTGAACGGTTTGAGATATCGATATGCGGTTTTCGCCATTCATTTTTTCTTGTAATTTCGTATCGAAATCATGTTTCGCATGACCACCTTCCTATTTAAAGAAATAAAGTTACATTCAATATAGTGGATCCAAGATGGTGGCCCATATTTTTAAAGTCATAGTGAAGTAGTATTTTCAATTTGAGTAGGATCCCCGATCACACCCACCATCAAATTACCTTTTTGTATGAGATATGAAGCCGTTCTCGGACTTTTTTCTCTCCTTTCTGCTTTGAATAGTATTGATTAATAATGTGAATATCTTCTGAATTTAATAAATTTCCAACACAATTTCATTGATTATAGCCTATAATCGATATCACTGGGTTGAGTAAAACTTTTGGGGCCCTATAGAATTCACCCAGTGCAATTAGATGAGGCAGGGGGGAAGGGTGTTATCTTGTATTTTTTTCGGGCTCATGGGGGGAAAGGTTAGTAACCTAAACTTCCCTCCAACATTGAAATCCGTTTATGATGCATATAAATCATTATGAACTCCGGCTACACTTGTATCGTACCACTTGAATAATAATTTATAAAAAATTCCTGAAAGATTTTATTATAGGAGCATCAAGTAAAATTATTTAAATTTGATTATTTCACCATTTTCAGTGGACTGAACTTATTTCTTGAATGGAGTCCACCAATGAATTCAAATTTCTCAGCTCCAGTCAAGCATTCGATAAAAGGAAAAGGTGGTATGAACAAAGCAGAACGACTTTAGTGACTTTATCAGTGGCATTAGGACTAATTTCGTGATCACTTCAAGAGCAAAACGGTTTTAGGCCGTTTCTGGTCGTCTATGGGTGCGCCAAGCGCCATATTGTAAGTGAAGGGAGCAGATTGTATGAATGCGCATTGCGTGGAATGAGCGAAGCATGGTCACCAGTGACCACTACAGTGAGGTCCACGTTATAATGGCAGTATTTGATTAACATTGGTGTTGCTATCCTTGTCTATCATTTCACAAAGCAGATAGCGCTATCCTTTTCTAGCTCAGCAACGTTGCCAGATCGTTTTTAACAATGTAGAAGTATAATGAATTAATAAAATATTTAATCTTAATATTATGAAAATTCATTATAAAACTATTGAAAAATATGATTTCTTGCTTGATAAAATATATAATTGATTATTTTAAACAAGAATGAACAGTTAACGTATTATTACATCAATAAACCTGTATCAGCTACCGTCTATAGATGGCATTGAAAAGACAGAGGATCGGCAACGTTGTTCTCCTATCTTTCTCCACTGCCATTATAACGTGGACCTCACTATAGTCACTATAGTGAAGTCTACGTTATAATGACAGTACCATGATTAACATTGGTGTTGCTATCCTTGTCTATCATTCCACAAAGCTGATAGCGCTATCCTTTTCTATCTCCGCAACGTTGCCAGATCGGTTATTTCCAATGTAGAGATAATTCTACATGAATGCACTTTTTTCCATTCTACATGATATGTAGAATCATATAATATATATGATTCTCAATCATGGAAATTTATTTTTAGATGATAAAAAAATATATGTTCTTGACAAAAAAAAGTATTATTTCAAACTAGAATGAACAGTTATTATTACATCAATATAACTGTATCAGCTACCGTGTATAGATGGCATTGAAAAGACAGAGGATCGGCAACGTTGTTCCGCCCCCTATATTTCTTCACTGCAATTATAACGTGAACTTCACTATAGTAAACATAGGCCTAGTGAGATCCATCTATACTTTTCTAGCTCCGGAACGCTGTCAGATCGATTTTTAACAATTTAGAATTATAATTAATTAACAAAATATCTATTCTCAATATGTTGAGAAAGGTCACTATTCATGAATTATATTATTTGAGAGATCAGTTTCTATCTAAGCCTGCTGCTCTCTTCCAATGATTGCTTTAATATAAATGATTTGCAATTATTATGTTAATGAATGAGATTAAATTAAAATTTACACTGTGAACAGAGATATTTGGAATTTCTCCATATTAAGGTGAAATAAAAACAATATTGTCAGTTCCACATATTTATTTGAGTCAAACTTAAGTTTCAATGCACTAAGGCATCTTCTTCAGTGTTTTTTTTTTTTTTGGTTAGACAGTCTAACTGCATTGAAACTTGAGTTTGGCTCAAATAAATTATGTGGAACTGACAATATCGTTTTTATTTCAAATTGTAATTAAATTAAATGAATCATTGAAAAATATTCTTCTTTTCTTTGACATATATAGAATATGATTATTTTAAATAAGAATGAACAGTTGATATCAAATCAGATATACTGGTTTCGGTTATCTTCTATGGAGGGCAGAGAATCGGCAACACTGTCCCCTATCTTTCTCCACTGCCATTATAACATGGACCTCACTATAGCGACCCCACCAGTCACTAGGCAGCACCTAACAGCGACCACCACCGGACGTAAGTGGAGAGGTGAAAGGACACTGCGCTGTCGCTCTCATTATAATTATTACAACAGCTCTGATCATTCAGTGTCCTGTTTGAGTGAACCCACAACTCCACTTAGTAACTACAGTAACTATAACTATATCTCTGATATAGTAACTGTACCATAGATGAAGGATAAGCGTAAGGATAAGCTATATTTCTTGTCTCTGACTGTACTCTCTACTCTCCACTATTCCCCTCCCCTGTCAACATTCAAGAACGCTTAAAAACAATGTACGGTACCTACTTTGAACGGTTGAAAAGAATTTTACAACTGCAGTCCCAATCATTAAAATATTTACTGCTGTTAACTTGATGATTCTGGGTTTTTTGCTGCTAATATTCTGCTCGCTGTTATTATTATGTGGATGCCGTATTATAATAATTAGTTCTGTTCTCTATTTTTGAGAAATTGGTTAAAAATGTTGTCGTCTACCTTGAATTCTGATGGAATGTTGAGTAGCCTACTGGTAGTAATTTTTGTAGTGGAAGATTATGTGGGAGATGGGATTATTATCTGATCTAGTCATTATTATCATTCAACCAGGAAACAGTTTTTTCAATGTTGTATCATCAGTATAATATTGTAATGTAAACAAATAAATAAATAATAATAATAATATTTCATTCGATACGGTCCATAAAGGCCTAGGCCAAGTTACACTTGGACATTATATTGTTAGTAACTGATATATATGATAATAATCTCTGAAATAGAGAAGACTGTAAAAGGCTCATATTAAATTGTAAAAAGAACAATATATTACTTGAAATTGATTATGAGATACACAGAAAACAAAAGATAATAGAGAACTTTGGGTGGTTTTTGCCTGCTATAAGGTAAAATTGGTAGATAAATTTGACAAAGAAGGCTATCATAAGCTAAATAAAACAAATTATACCTCAAGGGAGATTCGCCTGATATTTAGTGTGTTAATGGAAAAAGTATTGTTATAATATTGATAATAGTATTAAAAAGTAGGATACGATGTACCTCTTTAAAGATGAATGATCGGTCCATCAGCAGTTACAGTAGTAAGTTTCTGTAGTAAGTTACCAACTTATGTAAGTTTCTGATGATTTTATGACACCAAATTTGAGACACAAATTATAATCTTTCAATTTTCATTTTAGATTTAATGACTGTGATTCGTGTGATCCTACATTGAAATTAATTACCATACAATATAAACTTTCTTTTGTTCTGTGATCAATCTTTCATAAATCACGGAAATTTGATATCATATTTATTCATTGAAACTTCCATTGTTCCACAAGTAAGTTGAAATAAGAAGTTTAATAATTTCTTATTATTGAATTATCGTAGTTGAATTAATTCATCTCAAAAAAACGTACAATTACAGTTATTTGCCCATTAAAAACTATATGTATAGTTTTATAGGTGTTAATCCTTCAGGCAAGTCAATCCTTTGATGGGTGGATAACAAATAAGTCACTTATTAAAAATAAAACAATTAATTTCAAGTCTCTTATTAGACTAAATTACCTATCTCAAAAGCTTCATCAATAGAAAGTAATAGATATGATAACTTAATTATGAATGATAGAATATACCCATCAAACATCCCAGAGAAGACTAATGTCTGTAGAGCATATCAATTTATTAATTCTTTAAATGTCAATCTGATCATTTGGTAACTTTCTCCATGAGCCTTTAAGCAGATTAATAATATTCTCATTGAATTGAAAGTAAAAGTGTGATTATTGTTTCATCTGATACTTTCTATTATCATAGTTTCTGAAAGATACCTAACATAGTTAAATAATTATACAAGTAGGCTATTATTGGTAGGTTTTTTAAATGTAGCAAGGTTATACATTTTTCCAATTCTTATCAACTGATTTATAACACTGTGAATTTACAAGCATTGCAACTGAATGATAAACACTGCATGTTAATGATTCTTGTAGGCTACTTTATAGAGCGTCCGAACAATCTCGTTTAGATAACCGACGTATTTGTTAAATATGTTATCCACTTGAAGTCAGCACCGTCAATATAAAAACATTTGAAAATGATTATAGAAAATAAATCTCCCCGGATCCCATACAAAATTATAGGTCCATTGATCTTCGTTAACTATACCTTCCTCTAACCACATGTTATCATAGGGTTTATACAATATAGTCTTCGTATTTTTCTAGAATATAGCCTTCACAAAAATAATTTAGTGGAATGATAATGATCTTGTTAGAATTTCTGTCATATAGTATCAGATCAAGGACACTTAACAAGTACTGTAGCCTATTATAGAGAATTTCTGCGCTAGGAATTCCATGTTTTCCTTAAAAATAACTATCAGCCCTTTACAAAAAGTTTGTGAAATTATCTAGGCTGATTTATGAGCCTCTATTTTTCAAAATTTTCATTTTTATAAATGTTATTCTTTCTAATGTAATCAGACTTCTTATTGTTTCAAGTTTATTGGTTTATTTACTATTATGAAATTTTAAAAATCCAAGTTCCGGTTTATGAAATTATCTAGGCTGATTCTTGAGCCTCTATTTTTCAAAATTTTCATTTTTATGAATGTTATTCTTTCTAATGTAATCAGACTTCTTATTGTTTCAAGTTTATTGGTTTATTTACTATTATGAAATTTTAAAAATCCAAGTTCCGGTTTATGAAATTATCTAGGCTGATTCTTGAGCCTCTATTTTTCAAAATTTTCATTTTTATAAATGTTATTCTTTCTCATGTAATCAGACTTCTTATTGTTTCAAGTTTATTGGTTTATTTACTATTATGAAATTCTCAAAATCTAAGTTCCGGTTTATGAAATTATCTAGGCTGATTCTTGAGCCTCTATTTTTCAAAATTTTCATTTTTATGAATGTTATTCTTTCTAATGTAATCAGACTTCTTGATTCAAGTTCATTGGCCCTTCACTATTATGAAATTTTCTAAAACTAAGTTTATGAAAAAAATTATCTAGGCTGATACTTGAGTCTCTATTTTTCAAAAATTTTCTTCTTTATAAATTTTATTCATTTTTATAAATGATATTCTTTCTAATGTAATCAGACTTCTTGATTCAAGTTTATTGGCACTTTATTATTTTCCAGTTTATAATTTCATTATCATCGTACATAGTCTTCGTACTCGTAGCATTACTTTCAACCAATTAGGAATAATGTAATGAGTTTTCGGGGTGGATTTCAGTTGCTTAAACTTTGGATTTCCGTTTCATTATAAAAAAGACATTTTCCCAACATCGTCATCAAGCTCCTTATCCTAAATTCTTCAAGCAGCTTTGAAACAGTCTGATAATTTTCTTCACTTCGGTGTCAAGTTGAGTGCAAAGTATTGAACGACAGGTGCCGACTTTTTGCATGTCAGAGTAGAGCACTTGTCCAGTCTGCCGCTGTGATATAATGTTTTTATCCCGTGTTTCTACAGAAATACCGAATGATCTGACGTAACTGTATAACTGCATCGGTTACTAGAATGAAGGAGACAGAGAGCAATAAGAGTGTGAGAGAGTAAGAGAGTGAGTGGAAGAGTATTTGGGAGGGGTGATCCAGATCTCCTTGAGAGTCCTTCCTTGGAACTCCACCTTCGGCCACTGTTGCATTTAACGGTCTAGGGTTTGCTCTGCAGCTACTATCTTACCACACTATTTAATCTATACTATTGCTGTCCAAAGATATCATTCGTGAGAATAACAACACGCTCATTATTTAATTACCCTTGTCTCTTATATCAGAGAAAGCTGACGACCGATTTGAATGCAAATTAGGCTCTCCTTTCTATTTCCTTAGCTTGGAAGTGTTGGTCGAGTTGAATAGGACTAATACTTGAATACAGAAAAGTTTATCAGAATTAAGGATAACATGAGCTAAAAATATCATGGTAACCTTGATAATATGATAAACTGACTACTCTAGTCTCAAGATTTTGAATTATTGAAGCATAAAAGGAATCCATTTGAAACTATTATGTTTACAGTATGTTTTTCTACACATAATTTTCTCTTATATCTACCCTCCTCAAGAATAATTATTAGAAGATAATTTTTGGGGTATAGGCTAGTTAGATTCACCCTTCAAAAATAGAAATAAAGCATGATTATAAAACAAAAATCATAATAATTATTTGATAAAGAAGCATAATAATAATAATAATATAAAATCAGAATCATATCAGCATTGATGACAAAACTCAAAAAGCATAATAATTTCGGTGGTTAGGAACCTACCGTACCTATAACTGTAGGTCTATTCATCTCTCATCATCATCCACCTCATAACCACACACAAGCCTAAAGCTCATGTGAGCATCACTTCCAGCAAAAACATTTATAGAAAATGTGGACTTGTTTTTAAATAATATTATTGTACAAGCTGAATAGAATAAATGCCTACAATATCTAATTTATGAATAGCATAGGACTATCTTACACTATTTCAACTTTCTGTATAAGGATAATGTTATTATAGATTATCCTATTGTAAAGTCTTTTAACTAGGAACAAACCTAGAGCTCATACGGGCATCAATTTCAGCAAAAATCTTATATTTAACTAACAAGAGTGTTTATTAACTTTGATGTACCTAGTCTGATAGATGATAGTTCTGACAGTAACTTACCGGTATTGAAAAATAAAACAAAATTATTGAAATATAAAATTTATGCTCTGCACCTATGCATGATATTAAACCTATATGCTAGATGGATTTAGGCTGCCTACCTACAGTAATAATGATTAAACTATAGCCCGGATGCACAAAAGTCTGTTAAATTTCAACTGTCAGCAATTAAGCAGTAAATAGAAATACTTTTTTCGCTTCTTGTCTTATAGACCTATGTCTATGTCAATCAATCAAGAATCTTCTTTATTACACAATAAAGCAAGTACAAAAATGATAAGTAAAATAGTAAAATGAAATATAAAGAATTCAATTTATGATGATTTACTGAACTTTAATAGGTAGATGGGTATAATTTTATGGTAGGTACTTAAAGAGTAGGCTACTTTTATGGTAGATACAGCAGTAGTTCTTTCAAAGAAAATATCGGATGGACACTAATTTTATTGCTCTTCTGCTATTAATTTTACTAGACTAATAAGGGGTATTCAACAATAGAAAAATTAGAGAATAAGAAGAGGAAAATATTTTAATTTAATTGTTTTTAATTTATACTACTTTAATAGGTACTGTAGTTTGAAAACCCGCGCTCATTACATTCTGTCGATATAATAATCAACATTAAGTTCAGGAACGATATTGATTGATTGATCGATCTACTGAATCTATCAGCTGTTGATGTTTACCTTTACATTTTACTTTCTCGTCGATTCAGAAACTTGTATTAAAGTTTGTAATATTAATAATATGTAATGTATTACCTATTTTACAGTAAAAATTCGTATATTGATAGTAAACAGTCTTGAAACTAGTAAGTTTATAGTTGAAAACTACCGTATTAAATGAGTGCTTGAGAAGAAAAGTTGACATCAACTACCTTATAACCTAAAAATAGAAAGTTTGTCAGTATCCTATCCTAATACACTTTTTAATAGAATGAACTTGGATAAAATGAAATTATATTTAAGAGTTTAAAATACCAGTAATTCTCAAATAATTGAAATAGATTGAATAGGTACCGGGTACCGGTAGTGCAAAAGTTATTTGGCTGAGGGTGATACCCACTTGAGTTCCAGGCTTGTGCGTAAGTAATGAGGCGGATGATGATGAAATATGTTTGAACCTACAGCTCAATGCAAGAGGGATTCCGAACCACCAGAAAGCAATTTTTTAAATTATACATGATACAGTATTAGTTAGAAGAGTCGGCTCTTCAAGGGGTCATCGTTACCAGCGGGAGTAGCAGTATCTCAACTTTTTTCATTGTTAGCTTCTCAGCATGACCACAGATCCAATTGCCTCCCATGATTTTATCATCTACAGCCTAATTATTAAATGTACGGTAGATGGTAGAATATTTAACCACTCCGTTGTAAGGGGCCCCACATTCTATTCCTCTTCAAATGTAATTTAGGAGTTAAAAATTGCTTTTCATTGGTTCGGAACCCACCTAAAACTACAGTTTCACCTATATATAATCAAAATTCGTCCCCTTTCCTAAGCACAAGTTTGGAGCTCACCTGGGAATCACCCTCAACAAAAATAAAAAAATCTTGTGTTTTTCATTTCCAATAAGTATCTCAAAAATTAAATCATTCTTTCTAGAAAATCATCATGTGTGAATCTAGAAATGTTCTTTATCCTTCTTCAGCTCCTCCATGGTGTCAAGCTTTTGTTGCTGTAGACTTTTTATTTGAAATAAGTTGACATGTTAACAACACAATGAATCAAGAGATCTTGAAGCCAATGAATGCCACAGAGAAGCACTTCTCTGAAATGTATACGATCCTGTAATGCCTAGTCCAAATGCTGGCCCAGTCTGATAACTCAATGAATTAATGCCAAGTCTGGATAACCACCCATACACACACTGACGCTGGTGGTCATTGGTCTTCATTGGGCCTACGTGTGGATGCGTTATAAGTATAAGTCTCAATAACATGGACACCACTTATTCGATTTTGTTTATAAACATTAACATTGCTCCTGAATTATATATGAAATAAAATATATTTATGATTATCATCGTTTAAAAAACGTCTGATAAGTCTCAATAACATGAACACCACTTATTCGATTTTATTTATAAACATTAAAATTACTTCTGAATGGTATGTGAAATCGAATATTTTCATAATTATCTTCGTTTGAAAAACGTCTCAATAGCATGGACACCACTTATTCGATTTTATTTATAAACATTAAGATATTGCTCTTAAATGCAAATTTTCTATGTCATTATCTTTGTTTGAAAAACGTTTGATTGCTGTTGCAACCTGAAATATTGACTTAATCTTATTTTTCTGTTTCAGGATGCAGGAGCTAGTCTGATAGGAACTGAAAGCAGGAGTATAGAAAGGCGGCACCCTTCAAGGCACAGAGAAGAGCCACCAAGTCCTGCAGACGAACCTGTGCTCCAAGCTCGTCGACCTGGAAGGGTTAATCCAGAAACATTCGAAAGAACATTTAGTACAGATCTAAACTCAAAAAGACCTAATCCCGCAGTGAACAGTGACTCAATAGATAGGTCTTATCACAGTAGACAGCCCAATTCCAGAACAAGGGATCGTTCTAGTAGTACTCCCAATGTTAATAGTAGAAGTGACGAGTCATTCAACCATGAAACTAGATTTAAGAGTAGAAATAGTGATCCCCCGGTTCTAGATTTCAGTTCACAGGAGCAAGGTGCATCAAGACATCGGAGCAGTGGTGAGTCGTCTCACAGGTTCTCATCTTCTCGAACCCCGCATCGAAGAGAAAATGAGGAACCACCAGTCTCGGACAGTCGTGAAAATAGGGGACATGATTCTACAGAAAGTACAAATAGGTATAACTCTAGGGAAAGATCGCACAGCTCAAGAAGTCGACAAAATGAAAAGAGTGGATCCGATGTGGTTCAAACGGAAGAGCCTCGATTCAGATCAAGAACGGACTCTGATGGTTCCTCCACCTCAAGGAGACGATCAAGTCAAAGAACTACTGAATCCGAGTCTACCTCTACAGTTCCATCCAACTTGAATAACAGATACAACTCCAGAGAGTCGAGATACAGAAATAATAATGTTGCTACTGAGTCAGTTGTCAGTGAAACTCCTAGTCAGAGTGCGAGGTACAGCAGATTGAGAGAAACTTTGTCAGAAAAGAAAAATTCGAGAACGAATGATTTTCAGCCGGTTCCACCCACAGCTTTCTCAAGTTTGCAGAATCGAAGATCCATGTTGGCAGACAGCAATGAGGAGGAGAGTCTAGTTGCAAATAAACCGACTTTGAGTGAGGCCCAGAGATTGTCTTCAAGAAGGAATAGATTGAACTCAGCAGCGAATGATAATCAGGAAAGCTCTGAAAAGAAAGAAGGTGACGGGAAACGGAAGTCTCAGTTCGCACAATCTAAGAAAATTGAGGATAATACTGAGAGAACCGATAAATACAAGCAAAGAGGGAGTAGAGAGAGAGGAAGTGAAGAAACTGAAGAAAAATCTAGTACAAGACCAGAGAGATTGCATAGAGGAAGAGCTTCTGAAGAGAGTAAACCCGGTTTGAAAGAAAAAACATTACATGAAAGTAAATCGAGGTTCAAATCCACAAGCTCCAGTCCAATAGAACCGACAAAACCAGATCTGGATAATACTTTGGAAAATACACCCTCAGTCACCCCTGAATCAAAATCATCTCCAGTAGGCAGAAACAAGTACAGTTCTAGGTTTAGACAGTCAGTAAAATCACCCGGTTTCGAAAAAGTTTCCTCAACTGATGGCAGTATTGTTGGTAGCAGCACTCAGGAATCAGATATTGACAGAAAAATTGACGGCACTGATGGTTTTTGAGCACAGCAGAAAGTATTACGGGGCGAGGACGTCATCTGAATAATGGGGAGAATCTGAGGAAAGATACGGCCAATTCAAAACTTGATTCGACAAACGAAGATAATATAGCGAATTCGGAAAAATTCAGAAATACTTTCCGGCAGAGAACCAAGAACGTTGAAATTGTTGCTCCTACCGCGTCAACTTCAACACTCACTAGAGGAACCAGCTCCTATAAGAGCAATGGAAATGAGGCAAGTACACCAACATATTTTTCATTTTAGAAAATAGTAGATATTGATTCATACCATATCAAAAGTAATTGGGGCAACATCAATCAATCAATCTCTTTATTCAAAACATACATCAAAATGTACATGAATGCGTCTTTCTTCATTTATTATTTTCAACAAAATAATAAAATAAATACAAGTAAAAAAACAAAATACATCAACAATAGGTAGTCTAAATACATAATGAGTTGGCACTATAATATTCTTCAAATCTGTACAACTCAAATTCCACGATATACTTTTTCAGTTTTGTTTTTGAACCTTGTAATATCTTTTTCATGATAAATACTAGTAGGAAGGTGAGTAATGAATTTGATGCCCATATAGGTTGGGCTTTGTTTGTACTTCTCTTTACTATGTTCTTTGATAATAAAGTTGTACCTATTTCTTGGGAATATCCTATTTCAGTAGGTTGACCCTATTTGAGTTAAGCTAATTGAACCTACTGGGATATCGTATACTGCGTTAAAAAAATGAACAGTTTATCCAGCTTCAAATTATGATTAACTGATCTTTCCAACTTCCTTATTTCACATTTTTCACTTGATTTATAAGTACATAATTACTTTATTTTGTAGGATGGTTGGCTTATATATGTGAGTGATTTTCTCCACTACATTGAAAGTATTACTTTCATATTTTTTGAAATAATTACAGTATTAACTCATCAATAGGTTAATTATCAAGCTATAGTAAACTATTTATAAGTTTTGTAACTAAATATCAACTATTACAGCGTGGATTTGTTTTATAGTCTGATATTTTAAGAAAGAATTATTCATCAGCTTGTATTTCTTTTACAATTAGAGCAGCAACATATTAATTATTTCTCGCTCAATATTCCAGCAAGTACTTAACAATTTTGTTGAGGCAATCAAGGCTCCAATCCCATAATAATCCAGCACTGGAATGTAAGGCAAAAAGATGTTGATTTTTCTCGTGTTAATATACTAATTCAGATTAATATCTCAAAGTGATTGATCACTAAATCATAGACTTCAATTTATTACTGGGTCTCTTTTTGAATTTATTGTGAAAGTGTGAAAGGGATCAGTACGCTAATAATTGAAATGAATGTTCCAAAGTGTGTTAATTCTGTATTGCAATTCTTTATTGTGCTTAAGTAGTTGCAAAATGTCTGCTTTAAACTCATGCACTATTGCAAACAATTCATTCGCATCACATGTTTCTGATTTCACTTTTCATTCCCTTGCTAATATTACAATTCCTCAATTCATCAATCAACTCACTTGAATAATTATTAAGTTAAGTAGTAATAGCTTGAAGAATCTTTAGAACCAGGTAATGTTTGTCAAACAAATGTATACCTTATACTATATTACAATATTAGCCAAATACACTTGACGTTATATAAGTTAGTACTTGACGTTCACATTTGTATTTCATTTATTTCCAGTAAAAAGTTTCAAGTAAGTTAATTATCAACTAATTAGTAAGTTACTACAGGCTAATATGTACTGTTCTTTGGAAAAAAGTCTCTCTCATGTTTCTTCCGAGAGTTCAACGTCTATCAATAAAAAAATTCATCAGTTTTATTCTAATTGTAGCCTTTATTTGAATAATCGAATATAGTTAGTTCAAACAAATAATAGTGCATTAAATACTTGGCTCTAGTGGAAGTTACTATGACTTATACTTGAACTACAAACTAAATTAGGTATGTTTCAATGATACATTTTGTCAAAAATTAGTCTTAGTTCTACCGCAGTTTTGAAATTGTTAGGACCAAAGATTGAACTTGAGGGAAAAATACCAAATATATTCTACTAATCCTGTAGTACCTTTCTTCCACCTTGAATTACTTTTCAATTATAACAGAATTATATTAGATCATTACTCTTTAGTAGTATAGCATCACTGTAGATATTATTCACACATATCACCTTTACCTGAATCACACTTCAGTCATGTTATCCCCTGTATGACGATATTGTTTCTCCTTTTGAAGTCATGGGGTTGTAGAGGTGTAGAATCTGTAGTCTTATCATTAAAGAATTTTCTTTCAACCTTTGAAAGCAGTAAATCTATCGTCATAGTCATGTCATCGAAAACTGTATTACAATAGTGTCTCTTCTTTTGAAGTCATGGGATTGTAGAGGTGTAGAATCTGTAGTCTTATCATTAAAGAATTTCTTTCAATCTTTGAATCTATCGTCATCTTTCTGCTGTAAATAATTGCCAGCTTCAACAATCACGCATTCGCACATCATCATCATCATCATCTTCACAACATCAGTTTTGGCGTGGTAGTGGTCTCATATTTTGAGATATATCTTCAACTTATGTTGAAAATATTGGAATATTGTAGGATGATGCTGCTCTTCTAAAAAAGAAAAAGAAAGGAGACTCAAGTGAGGATGCAATTGATGATGATGAAAACTATCCCATTGAGTACAAGCAGCTGAGAAAAGCAGGCAATGGACCCAAAGAAATTCTGGTAAAATTTATCAATAGACTAAGCTTAGTAACAGTACCCAGTTTGCAATGTAGTAGCTTCTACCTTAGATAGGCATACTTAGATTCTCATGTGATTGTATTTGCTTGTACTAATTTGTTATACAGTATTTAGAAATTTAGTTTAACAATAGTGATAGTTGTAGAAACTACAGATATTCAATAACAGTAGCAGTTGATTGTAGAAATAATAATTTTTTTGAGACTTGACCTACACTGACAATTAATGGGGTTGTTATTCAGTATTGTATTTTATTGTGAAAAAACTGGCTTGCGATATAAATTGGAGACATTATTATTGCTACCATACTGTCAGGATAAAAAAAAAATATTAAAATCCAAATCCCTCGCCTCGAAAACTCAATGCAATTATCAAATTCTTTCCATTTGGCCCATTGGCTTTATCGTAATGCTCCTCCAGAAATTCTATCAACTAGTGAGGGGTGTAGCATCGCTATCTATAAGCGTGGAGTGAGCAGGTGGCTTCTTAGTATTGGCCCGGCGGCTGCCGAGGCTCTGTTGCGGTCTCCTTATGACCAGCTATATTGCTCCTAATAGTCCGTCCTTACCTATTGGGTTTGTTCAGTTTTATTATTTCCCTTCAACCACAGATATTGTACTTCTTATTTATATTTTGATTGTATGATACCTTAAACGCCGCAAATTGATTTAATTTTTTTTAGTTCAACTCACTTAGCTAAAGTATTAGTTTGGATTATAATTTTCAATTTCTTATTTTATAAGTAATTTTTTTAGTAACTAGATTATATACTGAATCTAGTGTCAATAAAGTATTGTTATTATTTTTCTTATCGATTGCCAGAAGACTCCTCCATGCACACGGACTTGTCGTCCAAGCATGGAGTTATCCATTTACATTTTACTTGTTTTTCATATTAATGTTACAATCTAATATATTGAGTTTACTATGTTTTTGCATACTATGTAATGTATAAAGTTTTTGAATAAATTGAATTGAAATAATATTCATTATAATTCAGTATTCTTATCAATTTGACTGTATGGTGTATTTATAGTTAACACTGTAGTTATGCAATGTACTTCATGATGTGGGAAAATTAAGGGTAGAAATAATAAATATAGTCTTCAATGTTTGATTCCATTGCGAACTGCTTGTTAAATAATCACTTTGAACAATTAATTGCGACATAGCAGTCAGGTATTCATAAATAAAAGCTATTAGCTTCTACTTACATTAGTGTAGCGCTTTCGGACACTAGTTCCTTCATCAACACTGGCTGTCAACACCCGCCACTCCCACAACCCACGCTGCTTAATAACCATATGTATTCAACAACGGAAGTGACAGCCAGTGTTGATGAAGGAACTAGTGTCCGAAAGCGCTACACTAATGTAAGTAGAAGCTAATAGCTTTTATTTATAAATACCTGACTGCTATGTCGTAATTAATTGTTCAAAGTGAATAAATATAGATACGATTTGTCAGCAATAATAGAAAATATCAGTGTTGGATCTATAACTTATGCTATGTTATGATCTATGAACTTTGGCTTGGGTAATTTTGAATAATGATTTTTATGGTATGTAGGTATGTCTATTATTCTATTATTCTCATTGATGAGATTCATTTGGTATGTCTATTATTCTCATTGATCAGAAGCGTTCCAATATTATCGAGAGTGATCATTTTTTATACACCAGAATATGTTTTCAGCTTCAAATTCTCCCTGTATTATCATCCGAATAAATCTTCCAGGAGATACTGTACACTTGTAGATTTTTTTATCGGATTTCCGAGTGATATGATGAAGAAATCAACTATTCAAAGCTTGAAGCTTTTATCAATATAGATCTTAATGGAAAATTTGAGTTAATCTTTGAGTTGAAAAATATTCGTCATTTTTAATATTGTGAAATGATTGTAGGCGATGCTAAAAGCCAGGAAAGCGCAACGTGAAGCTGCGGAAAGAGCAATGTCACAGTCGGGCAGTTCTCTCTCTTCAAGAGCATCCTTGCTTTCTGTGCGGCCACAGCTTTTGCAGGTAATTTTTGATTCGACATTTTTCATCAAGCCAGTGAAGCTGGATTTAAGTTTGTGCGTAGATGCCGTTGTCGACCACGACAGGGTGAGAATCTCAGATTGGGTAGATTTAAATTTGTCCAAATAACCTGAAAGATTATGTTTTGATAGGGGAGGCTGAGTTTATACTCTTTTATACTTTCAAATGGCAATAGGTTGCTATTATTAGAAATGTTTTGATTCTTGAATAATAAACACAAATAATGAAAAGTTATGTAGCACACTTGAAATTTGGACAATATGAATGTAAACAATGCGTGTCGTCGTTGATTGTGGAAGTTTACGCACAAACGAAAATACACCTTAACTCACACTTCGATTTTTGTAAACATCTGATTTTTTGCCGTGAATTTTGCGCAGAACCCACCGATTTTTCGACGGGAATTGGCAAATACATGTGTGCAGATACACTTCATGTGTTTGAGAAATCATGTTCAATCTAATAGAATTTATAAGGACGTACACAATTGATATGTGTGTGTAACTAGACTAAAAAATGTGGTTGAATTTATTGACATAAAGCAATAACCGCAACTGTGATTTTCATTTCATCAGAAAATCATAGGAAAATATCAAAGGAATAAGGCGAAAGGCTTTATTATTCATTGCCCTGAGAACAACACCAGTTCCCTGGCTACCTGTTCTTAGTGGGATACCACCGCCCAATCTGCGCAGATGTCAGGCCCTACTGCGACTGCACAACAGGATATGCTCCAGCCAGCAGCTCCCAATTCATGAGGATATCCCAGACCTGAACATGAGGAACCTCAAATCCAGAAAGCCAACAATAAAGCTGGCAGAGCGCCTCAAGAGTGAGAACTTTTGTTTGATGGAGAGATGGAGAGAGGAGGCACCCCCTATAATTCCAGATGCTCTCAGACAGTGCACCAGGCCACCAGGATTTGACCTTCCTAGACACGCATGGGTCGCATTAAACCGAATCCGAACATTGCACGGTAGATGCAAAGCATCTCTTTTCAAATGGGGCTTTATAGACTCTCCAGGATGCGATTGTGGAGCTCCATTGCAGACAATGAAACACATTGTCTATGAATGTGACAGACGTGCCTACCCGGGTGACAGTAATGACTTTACTGTGGCAAGCCCTCAGGCGATCCAGTACATTTTAAATTTGGACGTGCACTTGTAATCAGTGCGAAATTACAAGGACTTACGAATAAGGAAATGCCATACGCTATATATATATATATATATATATATATATATATATATATATATATATATATATATATATATATATATATATATATATATATATATATATATTCATTGCCCGTTCAAAATTCGAAAGAAACTTCATTTTTGGAAATCCTCTATCAAGTTATACAATAAGCTATAACAGTATATAAAGCTTGACTGACAATTTGACCATTGATATTTTTTTCAACTTGTAGGCTAATGCAAATAAGCTTTCAAAGTTGGATAATTAATTAGGCTATTTTTTTATTTTCTCATTTTTTATCTCTTCAATTACAGTTTCTTAATTTCAACACTCATCTATCATTTGTCTAATCTTTTTGCATAACTTCATTATCATAAAGCTATCAGTTATATTTTGTATTTTGTCAGTGGTGGCTAATTTCTCATTATATTTTTCCCCTCCAAGTATTCACGTGAATGTGGAACCTTTGAAAATTTGTTACATCCGTTAAATAATTACTTTCTTCTATTAATACTCATCCATCTATCTACGTATTTTAATGCACATTCATCCATTAAGATTCAAGAATTAATACTCAATATCGGGGCACCGAGCTTCGCTCGTTTTTTTTATTTATTGATAAACAGGACACAATTCTCTAAAATGATCGTGTTTATATTTTACAGCTGGCTATACGTCATCTTATGAATTTCGGGGATGCGATATTTTGATTTTTCACATACTCACTTTTTTACTATCCACAGCTGTTTCAGCCAAGGATGAATTATCATTTTAATGTCGTTCAGCGAGTTTTCTCAAGGATGAGACCTAGTGCAATCGAATCTTTATATCATAAACCTACTATGTTCCAAATTTCGTGAAAATCGTTAGAGCCGTTTTCGAGATTCGTTAAACATAAATAACCAGATATAAAAATAACCAGATATATAAATACAGAGATTGCTCGCTTAATATAATAGGATGTCCCATGTACCAAGACGTATAATTTTGAACCTTAACTTAATTGTCAAGTATGATTAATCGTAGAAAAAATATCACTCCAACACTTTCCAATTTTTACGATTACAATCTTTATTTTAATAATAGTTATTAAAACCTAGTAGTACTCACATGTGGAGCGCTTTCGGATTTTTTAAAATCCATTTTCAACATTGATTAGTACTATCAAATAAATGAATACTATTCAATTTGTTGGTTTTTGTAGATAGAAATAAAAACTCCCGACTTTTGGTTGATATTTTTCATGCTCTGGATCCTTTGCATATACTGACATGTTTAATAAAACTTGTTGTCATAGTCGAGCTGTTCACTAATCACTAATATATCTCATATTACAGAAATCTATTCAAGAGAGTTCGGCAAAGACCAAACCAGACTCGGCACAAAATTTGAGAGCAGCCAAAAAATTGGCCGAAGCTGAAACAGCTTCAACAACAGCATCACAAGAGAACGAAGAACCGCTGATATTTGTGACGCCGAATCCAAATCAAGAAGCTGCAATGAGGAGAGGGAACAATCGAAAGGTGAAACTAGAAAACAGATTTACCGCCACCCAGCTCAGGAACACGTTCAGGGAAACACCGTTCACTAGAACCAGCAAAGAAGAAGTGAAAACACCGTTCACTAGAACCAGCAAAGAAGAAGTGCAGGCAACGCCAACAATTGACTACACTGAGAACAAATCAGAAGAGTCAAGCGAACCGTCAAAACCAAGGAGGAGCTATTCCAGGAGAGATGATTCCAACAAAGTGATCAAAGAATTCAAAATCAGGCCCACTGTTGAAGTAGAAACTGAAAAACCGAAATTTGTACCGGGAAAGAAAAAGGATCAAGATATTGCTGATTCATCGGAGGATTATAGTGAAAATGGAGAAGTGAAAATACCTGGCAAACTCCGATACCATCTCTATGAGGCAACTAACAGAAAGAAGCTGGTTTACCAACAGCTCAAACCTGAAACAACTACTCAGGCTGTCAAAGGTAATCTTTCTATTCTCAGATTCATTATTTTGTGATGAATTTTAAAATATCATAAAAGTGAAGATAATCCCTTTCATTTCTTGAATGATTAGAGAATTTTATTCTTTTGTCAATCATTACTTTCTCGAATATTGGTTCTTATTAACTCACAATTTTAAATAGAAACAAATTACAAATTTTGGTTTAACATATTGGTTTCTTCCACAACTTTGATGTGTGCATGAAATTACTAAATGACAGAACCAAGTCATTCCGAGTACAGACCCAAGTCGTTCAAATCTTCAACAATAAATATATCAAACAATATTCCACTACTTCTGATACAATTTATTCCCATGAGTTTCATAAGTGTTCGCGTATGCATGGACTTGATGCTATTTCCCTTTGCAATATCGAAATGATGAAATTGGTACTTACTTTGTTCAGGATAAGGATATTATATTGAGTTTTCATAATAGGCTATGGTATTTATTGAGAAAATATCGACTCAAAATGTTAATAGGATGTTTGAAGCCAATCAGATACTTTAACCTAATCCTTGAAAGAATTTAACGTAATTACAGCGAAATCAAGAAAGTTAAAATGTTTATAAATTTGTGAATACATAAGCTCAAGTGATTATAGTTCCACCGTAACGCAGTGTGTTAACTTCAAATACTAATAAAAACTTACGTGAAATTTCACAGCAATTTTCTCATAAAGAAGCAATGTAGTGAAGTAGGTGGAGAATTCACAATGATGCAAAACAAGATCAATTTTTGATATCTATCATGCTTGAAGAATGTTTTGCTTTACCCAACAAAATAATGTTAGACTGGGAAAATAAATTTATAAATAAAAGTAGTAATTCTCATGTATCAGATCATATTCAAATTAAGTCACTTCTTTATTAGCATCCGTCAGGGACTCCCCACCAATAAAAGCCATACGAATATTATTTCTTCATTCTTCGATTTATTCTTTACTGATTCATACAATAAGTATATCATCAAAATGATAAGGTAACATTGTGCTACTCCTCTTCCTATTTTATGTATAAAATTATTCTATTGATACTGTATCAATAATTTATCATTCACATCATTCCGAATCTCAGCCCGGGCAAGATATTTTTCTCGGGCCACTCCCGTGTTTCGGATGGACACGTTAATTCGTCGATCTCTGCTGCCTAAAAATCAGTCGTCAGGTCATGTCAGAGGCCCTGAAATTGGTCAGTTGCGACCTGAAAACTCTGACACCAGACCTGAGCCAGCCAGGTCACTCGATATTTTTATTTATTCACATCATTGTTATAATTATTACTTTGATCTATTCTAACGTATATTACACATTTTGTCAATAAAATACCAGTTAAAATTTTCACTATAGCCCCAATATCATTTGGTAATGTCACATGACATAATTATACAGTATGTGATTGTTTCACAGTAAAGAACTCACTTTTACAATTAACAATTACAATTTTAACAAGGAAATTGATCAATTGATTTTATATGATTATCAAATTATAGTAGTAGCATAATCATTTGATGATTTATTAGTAACTTTTTGTGTAGTTGAGAAGTTGATATTGCGGTAATTATCCATATTAAATAAAAATACTAAGAAATTGTCAAAATCCACAGATTTAATGCTACTTAGAAAGACCGGTTTCGCCATTGTCAATCTCTGGTAAACTATATCAGAGTTTATCAGAGATTGACAATGGTGTAAAAACCGAACCCGGTCTTTCTATGTATCAATAAATCTGTGGCTTTTGACAATTTCTTAGTATTTTCATTCAATATTTATCAGTAAAGTACATGAACTCACATTTCTCTCGTCATTTGCTTTGTAGAGCTTCCAAAGAAAGTGCCCAAAGGCTACGCGAAGACGCCGCGGATCCCGCGTGCGTCGACGACGACAACAGTGAAGCCGACTCCGTCCGAATCGCTGGCGGCCAAACTGAACGCACGTCGCCTGCGGCAGCAGCAGAGAGAGACGCAGGAGACGCAGCGAGTGACCGCTACTGTCGCTGAAGAGCCAAGGGTGACCGCCACTGTCGCTGAAGAGCCCACCATTGTCTTCATCACCAATCCGCCTCCCAGTCCTCCTGTGAGCTCACTCTGTCTCATTCAATTCAATTCTATTTAGGGCCGTTTGCACAGTCAAAGCTCAAACTGAATTTAATTAGCTGGTGGCTTAAACTCAAAATGAATCACATTATAACGAACGAGGCTTGATATGGATTTAATTCAGTTTAAAATGAAATTTAGTTTAAACTGTCACTGTGCAAATGACACTTTGTCGTATTCAAATCAAATTCATTGCCATAAATAACAAAGCAAGTAGATGGAACGCAATAAAGATATATGGATATTATGTACCAATCTTAATTTTCTTACTATGAATTTAGAAAAAATCATAAATTTTTTGGGATATACAATTTTCGAGTAACATGTAACATTGTGTTTTGTCATAATTTCGATTTTGTTTATTATTCGAGCGCATTTTATGACTAAAGCCTAGTTTATACGATGTTACATGAATGTTGCCAAGACTGGCATGAAATTATTGTCTTCGTATAAACACTTCAGGCCAATTGTCTTGTCAACTGTCCCGACAATTGGCCCGAAATTTAACTCTGGGAGTAGACTATGGATAGTCAATTGGGCCCAGCGAGCCCCCCACCACTCGGAATCTCAGTTGTCGCGACAATTGGCGCCATGTGAACGGTGTAGGCCAGTAGCGCTGTCTTGTTTTTGCCAGTTCAGTCACAACAGATGACGAGAACTCGGCCATGTTTAGCTGTCAACTGACGTGCCAATAGTTGGACACGTATAAACATCTTCTCGTTCAACTGGCCTGGCCTCCGACAATCCGCAACCTCGTGATAAAAATTGTCCAAAGACAACTGTCTCACCAATTGGCGATATGTTAACTAGGCTTTAGTGTTATTAAAGACCGGTTTCCGAGCTCGGGATTTAGCTAAGTTCTAGACTTAAACAGCTGAAGTCAGAAAATTGGCTTTACAAAACGGGGCGTAGTAGCAGTTATTAAGACAGTAGTCACAGTTTTTATGACAGTAGTCGCAGTTTTTATTTTCTGATTTCTATAATACTGGAAACATTTTTCCTTGACGAAATTGAACATTTCCTGAATAATTCAAAATTGCTCAAACTTTATACTATTTTCTCTTTATTTTCTTTATGTTCAATTTTCTATTTTCGAAATTCAATTCAAACGTGACTATGACAATGACTACGCCCCGTTTCGGAAAGCCAATTTTCTAACTCGAGTTGTTTAAAGTCTAGAACTTAGCCAAATCCAGATCTCTGAAACCGGTCCGGTTTCATACAACATTGTGTTTTGTTCATAATATTTCTATTTTATTGATAAATCGAGCGCATTTATGACTTAATGATGTATCATAGACTAATAATTCAAATGCCTCTAATGATTGCTTTTTAAGCTATTTATGATAGTATTGCTATACTGCTATCACTAACGTCTAAAGTTTTGTCGTTTTTGTTAACTACAATATACAGCTCAAAACAAAATAATCTAAACCGATAAAAATCTACAACAATCTTAGTAAAACTCATATTATTGAAATACATTGGAACTGCAGGTCTTCATGATCTTCGCAAAGAGGTCTGCTAATTTCCATCATTAATCTAGTAAGCATCTTACTCAATCTAGGGGGTTTCTATTATGACAGTCATAAGGCCCATTGATGGCTTAAATTATATATTCAGGCGGTGGAACCTTCCCGCAAGGGACTCCCCACCAACAAAAGCCATACGAATTTACTTTTTTAGGGGTTTCATTCTTGAAATGATTATACATTTAATTTATTCATTCTACCAAATCTTCAAATCAAATCTATATAGACTACTCTCTCTAAAATTCTTGAAATACTATTTTATGCTCAGTTGGCCAGTCATTATTGAAATCGAATTAATACTCTGTTATTTTTAGCTTTTATGGATGCTATGAGGTTTCTCTAGCTTACGATTCAAAATTTTTGAAATTATAGTACATTTAATTTATTCATTTATTCAATTCCATTCAATTTATTTGCCATTTTTCCAAAATAATACAAATATTTTTCTTTTTTATACAGTGCATCCTTAAGCTATGAATATAAAACAATATGAACAGAAGAAATTTGATAAAATTTGAAAACAAAATTCTTCAAAATCGTTTAGTCTTTTAGTTATTTCAATGGAATTGCTTACTTACTTACTCCTCAGCTCTACAGGTCTTAACAATCCTTGGCCTCCCTCACATAGCCTCTCCATCTGTCTCGATCCTCGGCCTGCCTCCTCCAGTTACGAACTCCAAGCGTCCTTAGATCGCGTTTCACATCATCCGTTCATCTATTTCGTGGTCGACCTTTTCTTCTTCTGTTAATTATATTTTCTCCTTCCATATACATTTCACCACTCTTCCATCTCCCATTCTCAACATATGCCCCATCCATCTTATTCTGCCAGCTTTTATCGACCGCACAATGTCTTCATTGTTTAAGAATTCCTCTATTACAAAATTTTCTCTTCCTTTCCAGAGACCATTCTCAAAAACAGGGCCCAAGATTCTTCTCACGTCCTTTCTTTCAAAAACTCTCAGTCTTTGCATATATCCAGCAGTAAGCACCCATGTTTCCGATCCGTAACACACCACAGGCTTTGGAATTGCTAGCATAGACAATACGTCTATTCCCTAGCAATATTGAATGCATATCAATGATGACGGATTTTTGTGTTTCAGGAGTCAGACAGTTTGGTTTTGGAACAATCGATGATGACCTTTCCAACAACGGAGACCGTTTTCATTGTGACTCCAGAGGCGCCTACCACCCTCCCCATCGACATGATGACAACTCCTGTCGAGTATTTCACAACTGTGAGGCCATCTTCCACTTCTACAACGACAACTACTACCCCTTCCCCGCCAACAACAACGACTGTTAGAACGACGACAACAACAACTACAACAACTACTCCTAGAACAACGACTACTCCTAGAACGACAACAACTCCTAGAATGACAACGACTCCTAGAACGACAACAACTGCTAGAACAACAACTTCTACAACAACGGCAAGAACAACATCTACTGAACAACCAACGTCAACAGTCGTGAGTAATAACTTCCTTATATAGGTAGTATTGGCTTATGCATCTCTTTTACCTCAAATGGGCTTATACCATTAGCTGCACTTTATGAGTAGAGATGTTTTCTTAATGGGTGAGAATCATTTCAATGTACAATATATTTTTAATTCCGTTCACTTGAGAAAAAGTAATGTAAATAACTATCGTATCTTGGAGCACTCATTTTCGTTAGTAGGCTACTACAATTTTTCTTCGTTTTTTTGGGTATTTATTTTTCCTACTTTCTATTTTTCGTCTGTTTAATCATTTGTCACTGTTCCATCTTCCAAGATACATGTCTCAAGTATTTGTCTTGAATATTTTCTTCTTATCTATTTTGAGAATGATCAAATAACTTGTTGCTGTCTAAAGCTGGGTTTACACCAAAATGTTAATAACTTAATCCTTATAGATTCTATTAGATTGAACGAAACTTGACAAACACATATGTTCATGATGTATATGATACGTTAAGTTCAATCCAATAGAATCTATAAGGATAAAGTTATTAACATTTTGTTAATAACTTTGGTGTAAACGCGGCTTTAAAATAAGATTAGATAACAAATTCTCAATAATTGAGAATATACATATTATTCAATAACCAGAAGTTTTTCTGCATCTCTTGTGGGTGCTTTAAGTTATTAGGTATTGAATTCTCTTTTCTGTATAGGGCTACTTGTGATATAAATAGAAATAAAAATCTCAGTACCCTTTTTTGAATTATTTTATCACAACATGTTTCAAAATTGATGTTTCACAACTTGAAAATGGCATCAATGTTGAAACATGTTGTGATAAAATAATTCAAAAAAGGGTACTGAGATTTTTATTTTTATTTCTATTTATAGGTATTGAAGATTTATCAAAGTAAACTATGGTTAAAAACCAAAATTTTAGATCTATATGTTTGATATAATTATAACTTAATTTCTCATGGTGGCAACTTTCTATTTTATGAGTGCATGAAAATATTTAGAATTTTTCATGGGTACCATAATATCTTCAAAATTCAATTGATATTACATCAGGATACTATTGTATCCTGGGATTGTATGGGAGATACTTCGCAGTTTCACTATAAAAAATATAAATTTACTACACTGAAGATTTTTATTCTTGGAGTGTATGATAATAATTCAATCAGAAAAACCATCACTGTCAATGAAGTTGAGTGAGAAAATCAATCTTTATTCCTTGCATTGGATGAAGATAGTTCACGTGTATAATCTTTGATTATCTTTGATCATCTCTAAATGGTTCGAAATTGAGATATAAGATCCTATTTTTATCATCCATTTGCTTGGAAAATTTTCTTTCACTTCTTCTGTAATAGAACTGTTATTTCTTATCTTTTTCTGATTTATCCAGCTTGGTGTCAGTAAAATTCTGTATTCAATGATTTTCAAAGTATCTTGTATGCTTCAACTTCGCATTATTTCTGCTGATTCTATTTTGTAAATATTCAAACAATTTCCTCTACTGTAATTTTTGTGAACATTACACATTCCAGTTTCAAGAATTGTAATCGAACTCATCTAAATGCAATTCATTTTTTTTAATTCGAAATCATTTAAATGCTGTAATACAAATTTAGGCACATCATATTCAATAATAATTTATTGAAGGATTTGATTTCCACCCAAGTGAACTGGTTAACAAATGAACCTGATATCTCAATGAATTCAAGACTTTAATACATTCCGAAAAATAATACGATAACACAACGTATCCAAAGTAGTTCAAATGACAAAAAGGAATGAAGTTTAAAAATAATAATCATTATTATCCAGGTACCTCACTCCCAAAAAGTGTTTTCAATATCAATTGATTCCTTTTGATTTCCTCTGATTAACTAGTTTTTTTATATATAAGTAGTGTACTTCTATTCAATAGAATTCTCTTTCTACTTCAATGCAAACATTATAAAACTCGAATATTCAGTCTTGTTTTCTTGTATCATCTCTAAACAAATTTAATTTACTTTCATATGATTGTTTCTTTCAAATCTCAAAAACATTGAGCATGAACTACTGTTTAATTTATTAAAATTCATTTGAATCTATTAATTCATTAAAATCTATTAATTTATTAAAACCAACGTTCTCTAATAAATTGACGTTATTAATAATAATTATTGCAAGCCTAAACCAATCGCAATAACTAAACCAATAATACTATCATGCGTTTAATAAATAATCATAATACGATCAACTAAACTGTCTTTGAAACACTAGTAAAGCCAGTTACACACACGTCGATTTGTATGGTTTATTTTTTGCCGTCCTTATGAATTCTACCAGATTAAATGGAACTTGGCAAAAACATGAACACATCATATTCTGTTTGCCTATAGTGAGGTCCACGTTATAATGACAGTGGATGAAGATAGAAGAATAGCGATGCCGATTCTCTGCATTAATTAATTATATTTCTACACTGGCAGAAACATAATTGGCATCGTTGTGGACCTAGAAAAGGATAGTACCACCGGCTTTGTCGAATGATTGACAAGGATACCAAAACCAAAGTTGATTAAATACTGTCATAACATGGACCTCACTATAGCTGTGTTTAATCTAATAGAATTTATAAAGACGGCAAAAATCTTACGTCCAAAAATCAATGTGTGTGTAACTAGACTAAGGCTAGCTACAAACACATCAATTTTTGGTCGTACGATTTTTTGCTGTCCTTATAAATTCTATTAGAATAAACGGAACTTGACAAGCATCATCTGTTCAATCTAATAGAATTTCTATAAGGACGGCAAAAAAACTTCCGCCCAAGAATCGATGTGTGTGTAACTAGACTAATTCACCGTAATACAGCAATTTTTCTTACAATCTTGAAATTGGAATCACTCTAATCTTCTCTCATCACTATTACCTTCATCTCTATATGTACATAAAACTCAAGGCTTGGTGTGTACAGGAGTCACTTGCTTTGGCGAATGAAATTGATGTTGCACAGTCGGAAGGTAGCACGGCAGCCTCCACACCGTCTTCACTGCCAGCTTCAACTGAATCCAGCTCTGGCACTAGCACACAAACACTGGCGTCCACTGAGACAACCACTCAACTGACTAATACCACTAATGACTTGACCAGTTCTAAACCGATGACAGTTTCTACAACAGTTAAGCCCAAACCGACAACTGTCAAATCTAAACCAAAATCAAAACCCACTCAAAAACCTAAACCTAAAACGGTACCTACTACTGTAAAGATTACAACACCTCCCTCTACTACTACACAATCCTCCACAACGGAATCAACTACTATGATGTTCAGTTCTACTCCACTTTCAACTACCGTTGAATCAACTACTATGATGTCCTCTAGTACTACTCCACTTTCAACGACCGTTGAATCAACTACTATGATGTCTAGTAGTTCTGCTCCACTTTCAACTACCGTTGAATCAACTACTACGATGTCCTCTAGTTCTACTCCACTTTCAACGACCGTTGAAACGAGTACTTTCAGTTTAGCATCTCTAGTTTTAACTACACCTAAAGCTACAGCTGCTCCTAAGCAGGCTCAAACTAAACCTCCAGCTAAAGTGACAACTAAGAAACCTAGTACACTTAATAAACTGAAATCTTCTCCCAAACCAAAGGAAGTCAAACCAGTAGAATCGAAAATGACTAATAGTTCTCAGAGTGTGTTGAGTATGTCATCAGTTAATAAGCAGGAATCTTCCCCCAAACCCAAGGAAGTCAAACCAGTAGAATTGAAAATGACTAATAGTTCAGAGAGTGTGTTTACTATGTCACAGGGGCAGAAATTGACGACTAATAGTAACGAAACTAATGCAATAACACCAGAACTGACCACTACTAAAAGCATAACATCATCGACAATGACGCCTATGCCGTGGGTGGTGCCTGAAGATGACTTGTCGGTTGTGGACGATTCAAGCAGCGATTTTTTCGTTTATGGCCTGCTGCCAAACAAGAGCCTGGTGCGGAGGGTGCCGAGCGCCGCGCCTCGCACCGAGCTTCCGTTCGTGGTGTACGGCCTCTATCCGAACGGCACCATCGTCAAGCGGTTTCCGAACGGCACCGTGATTCCGGACGAGCCACGCGACACCAATCAGCTGGTCGCTGCCAATGTGGAGCCTGGTGATCGGTTCGCCATCAGCGAACTGCTAGAGCGCGACAGGCCGCCTCCTCGGCGAACAACTACCACCACCACCACCACCACCACTACCACAACCGAGCCAACCGTTATGATGACTGCTCAACAGGTAAATTCACTATCATTTTATTCCTTCTACATTTTCTCCATTCCTTCTCCATTTTTAACGCTAGCTCTAATGATAATCGTTATATCGGATGAGCAAGTTAAACTGTCGGTCCCGACAGTCGTAAGGACCATTGACGGCTTAAATGATATATCCAGGCGAGGTGGAACTTCCGTCAGGGACTCCCCACCAATAAAAGCCATACGAATATTATTATATGATTATTTATGATTTTATGATGATTATTATGATTATTATGATAATCTGTGCGTCATATTCATACTTTTCCACTATTGAAATGAAACTTGGATTTTAAAAACACTTATGAAGTGAAAATGTACTTACTATTGGTAGTGACGATCGTTTCGACCTGTTGTCGATCATCATTGAACTGCAGAAACTTACTCTAATGTCAAGGTAATCACGGAATTATTACTTTGAAGTGTTATCAAGGTGATATTCTCCATTTGAGTTTGATTCAATAATAGCATGATTCCTTTTTTTGTAAAATAGAATCATAGTACCATTTTTTGAAATTGATAAAATAATAGATTAAAAATAAAAATTATAACTTATAATTAAGTATGTTATAACTTATAATTAACTTAAGTTATGATTTGTATTTTTAATCCATTCTTTTATTAATAATAATAGAAATAAGATAAAAAAGGGTACTATACTGTAATTCTATTTTATAAATAACTATAAATAGCCCTGAATTCATACATTTTAAAAACATCATTCCTCTATTTAAATACATCTTCTCTGCTACTGATTGTAATAATTCTAATATAAATCTCGTTATTGCAGTGATTTTTCTCATTTGAAATTATCACTTGAATAATCATAAATCATTACCCCTTGATTTGGATCCATCTTAAGGCCAGTGCACACAGCAACAGACAGACCTCTGTCTGCGTATGTCTGCACAGAAACATTCAATTTTTCCTCCGTCTGCCTGCATGTTTCTGTCTATTGCTGTGTGCGTTGGATTTTATTGCCATTTTTGGAATTCTTATATTAATTACTACATTGGAGTGTAATGAAATGAAAAAATACTTTATTAGGCGGAGTTAGGACTTTTAAGTCCTCTCTATCACTCAACCTCGACTCTGAGTAACTAGTGGTGACTAGTCGATTACTCGTGGCGAGTACTAGTGGTGATTACTCGACCATGAGTAATCGTGGTTATATTTCCCATTTGCAGAATATTTTCATGATTAATCTACTACTTGATTAACGTTCATTTTATTGGTTAGACTTATTGTGAGAATTGCTACTTTGGAGCATAATAGAGGTGATCCTTATCTCATTTGAAGTTAGTTATTTAATCATCATTACTCCTTGATTTAGATCCATATTATTTCAACTGATAACTGATTCTGATGTGTAGCACAGTCGAGGTGATATTTCTCATTTGAAATTGATTCATATTGATTATTGCTTGATCTGAACAAATTTCTATAATCGTTCAAATTTTGTTATGAATTACTACATTCTATTGAATTTTGATGGATATTTGAAGTTATTGAATTTGATAGATGTGAACTATTATTTATTTGGTACATTCATAATTATTTTACTGAAAAATCTACTTGACTTACTTGTAATATTATACTAGATCAATCCCATCAGACATATACGCCACAATATTGACAAAGTTTATTGACAGAATGAAACTGACAGAGACTGTTTGAAACACTGACAATAACAGAGACCAAACAGTCCTTTCCAGAACAATGATGAATTCTGCTACAAATGAGGTTGAGCTTTCCTCAAGCTTGAAAGCATGCTTTAATGCTACATTTATATGCTTGATTAATCAATTCATGGAAAATGAAGTCTCATCATTTGATTCATATGCTTTTGAATAAATTGGCCAATTCATAAAAAGCCTAGGCTATTTTTAGTTGGTTGGAAATCTGAATAATATTGTGCTCTGAAATGCTTCTTTCGGATAATGTTCTTGCTTTCTTTGAAACATCATTTCTTTGAAGGTGCTTTAATTTATCATAATTAACATGCATATAATAATGAGGCCTTGATTGGTGATGAAATCTAATTTCACAATATTTTCTAGTAGGCCCGGAATTGATCTGGTACTCTGGTCTCTAACTAATGATTATTGTTTCTATTTACAGACTTCTCCAATTCTCACCACTTTACCAACACCAGATACAATGTTATTTACAACCATGCCATCTACCACCCCTAGCACAACAACATCTACAACAACAACAACAACTACACCTTCCCCTCCTCCTCCGCCACCTCCTCCACCTTCTACCACGACAACTAAAAAGCCAACTCCTAAACCTACACCGAAAGCTACACCCAAACCTACACCGAAAGCTACTCCTAAACCTACACCGAAAGCTACTCCTAAACCTACACCAAAACCAACTCAAAAACCTCCACCACCCACAACAAAGCCTACACAAACCACCACACCAATGCTTAGAACAAGTCCAATCACAACCACTACTCCAAAACCTATCACTACACCAAAACCTACCACTACACAAAAACCAACCACTACACCAAAACCATCCACTACACCAAAACCAACCACTACACCAAAACCAACCACTAATAAACCAGCGGCGACTAGTAAAAAGCCAAGTCCATCGTCCACACAAAAACCTAAAACAACTCCAAAACGGCCCTCAAAGGGCTCCACTGGAAAAACCACAACTACTAAAAAACCAAAACAACAAATCACAACACCGACCACCACAACTACGCTTTCCACCACACAATCACAAACAACTGCATCACTTGTTCAGGCAACAAGAATCGCTGACGAGTTTGCTCTTCTCAACTCTTTGGTAAGTATGAAGATAAAGAGTTTATAAAAATATTATCAGAGATAACGATCATTGAAGAACTGTTGTTAGAACGTTTTTCCAGATTCAATGATTGGTAACTTGGTTTACCCTAATGAACTGACAGTGAAAATTATATTTAACTGGGTACCTTGGTTTACCCTAATTAACTGACAGTGAAAATTATAATTAACTGGGTAACTTTGTTTACCCTAATGAACTGACAGTGAAAATTATATTTAACTGGGTAACTTGGTTTACCCTTATGAACTGACAGTGAAAATTCTATTTAACTGGGTAACTTGGTTTACCCTAATGACAGTGAAAATTATATCTAACTGAAATGAGTGAGAATTATGTTAAACGGAAATCAGTGAGAATTAAAACTGTGAGACATCGTTTTGTAGACTTTGGTATTTTTCTGTATACTTTACAGACAGCAGACAAAATAACTTGAAGGGAATCTTCTTTGGATCTTCAATACAACTCCTCATATTCATTTCATTATGATTAAACCTACTAAGTACCCTACTGTTATTAATTCATAACAGTTATTTCACATGAGATGATAATTTCAACGCTTTAAATTATATAAAACATTTACTAATTTCTCCATTAATGAGCCATCTCTTTATTGAAAATTATTGGAAATTATTACCACTCAGTTGAAGTTGAAACTGTCTTACTTATAAATCGACAAAAATGTTCTCACTTTATCTCATCTAAGGCTGGTTACAGAGCTCGACCGACCGTCAGTGCGTACGTCAGTCGCGCTTGTCTTTTCCATAGAGATTCCATGTATCCGTACAGAGCAGGACTGACGGCACGCACGCGCACGGTCAGGACCATGTGTTTTATACAGCGTACGAAGACCATCGGTCGAGCTCGTGCGCATCCGTTCCATCGGTCGACTGATGCGCTATTGAAACAAATAGAATCTTTCAGAGCTGTACTGATCAGTAGCCCGATCGCAACATAACCAATGTGCTGACACCTCTGCCCGACAATCAGCTGATATTGAATTGAATAGCATAATGAATGAATTCAATTAATAGTGTCATATTTGAATTCAGAGTTTTTCTATACATTTCTTCAATTATTTCTAAATTTTTGATTGAAAAAAACATATATTATCTACATTTATTTGATCCGTAGCTTAAAGTGACTGCAAGTATTCCCAATGGTGATACAAGCTCGAAATAACTCATCAAAATTTCTGATGGAGATTCTGAGGTAGTTGAAAAATGTATCTTCACCCCAAGCAATGATGTATATAATGGTATTAATTCCCTCTGAAATGCTCTTTGGGCGACCATCGGGTGAACTTGATATCTACGTCTTTTAATCTTTCGTTTACGAAGATAATAAGCTGCAATTAATCAATCTGTGAAGGCGTCCATTTTGTGAGTCAGGAAAACTGATGTATGGTCAGGATGGTGCATACGCACAGACGGTCGGTCGAGCTCTGAATGTGTAAAACTGATTCATCGATGCGTACGGTCAGGATGGTTCATACGCACTGACGGTCGGTCGAGCTGTGTAACCGGCCTTAATGTAAATTTAACGTTTCCACATGAGTCTAAGATAAGTCTTTGACTTGATATCATTATTTTTTTCAAATATTGATATTCAATTGTCGTTTCAGTACAAAATAATTATGTAAATCTATCTTAAACAACTTTCAATTTCAGGAGATAGAATTACCGTTCAGGTTATCTGTTGAAGAATTGGTATCAGGTTAGCAGAGATTGATATTAATGCACAGTTTGTAGTTGAGTGTCTCAATTAGTTACAATATAGCAGCAGCATGTGGCACTTTTCAGGCTTTCTGTAATAGATTTTGAGTTTTTGCTTCCACCATAGAGATCATTCATAAAAGCTGTTCATTCATAAATATTTTGGCCCCTACTGCACCGCTTAAAATAGGTGCTGTATTTGATTAGAGCTTATTCTTGTACTATTGCTGCTTAAGCCTTTCTTATTATGATGACGCTTATTTCACTGCTTAGAATCATCGTTCATTATTCATTGCAAAATTTTGCATAGCATTCTGTCAGATATTTATTTCACAATTCCTTGATTCTTAATATTAATTTGTGTGATCCTTTATAATTCAAATCATGGTGAAAAAGTTATATCATTAAGGACCGGTTTCCGAGCTCGGGATTTAGCTAAGTTCTAGACTTTAAACAGCTGGAGTCAGAATATTAGCTTTCCGAAACGGGGCGTAGTCGTAGTCATAGTCACAGTCGCGTTTAAATTAAATTTCAAAAAACTAGAAAATTGAACAAAAAATAAAATAAAGGGAAAATAGTGTAAAGTTTCAGCTATTTTGAATTATTCAGGAATGTTCAATTTCCTCAAGGAAAAACGTTTCAAATTATAGAAATGAGAAAATGAAGATTTTCATAAAAACTGCGACTCAAGTTTCGGAAAGCCAATTTTCTGACTCCCGCTGTTTAAAGTCTAGAACTTAGCTAAATCCTGAACTCGGAAACCGACCCTTAGTCTATAACTAAAATGTTAATCAAATACTTTTCCTGATACGAGGAAGCTATTATTACGTGTTAAAACTCTTCAATTTGTCCTGTATTTTATCAAACATTATGTTAACTAATGTAAAAATGAGAATTTCTCATGACTTACTATAGTGAGGTCCACGTTATAATGGCAGTGAAGAAAACTAGGAGAACAACGTTGCCAATCCTCACTGTCTTGTCAATGCCTTCTTGACGGTAGCTGATACAGGTTTATTAATGTAATATTAATTGTTAATTCTCGTTTAAAATAATCAATTATATTTCATTAAGCAAGAAATTATATTTTTCAATAATTTCAGAATGAATGTTCATAATTAAGATGAAATATTTTGTTAATTAATTCTACATTGTTAAAAGCCGATCTGGCAAAAGAGCAAAACGAGAGAGAGAGATAGCGCTATCCACTTTGTTGAATGATAGACAAGGATAGCAATACCATTGCTAATCAAACACTGCCATTATAACGTGGATTTCACTATACCAGTCCCCCACTACATAAATAATTTAAGTTAATTGAACAGTAAACTTCAAAGATTCCAATTCCTTCTCAATTTTTATAAGAATTTGTGTAAAACTCCACAGTATATAAACAAATTAAACGTGTTGTATTTCATCAGAGCTCTATACAACTAACATTTTCTTGAAGCATCTTTCTCATTTATCCGATTTGAAAGGATAATTTTTTTCAATCTATAAGATCTTTTAAATTAATCAGTTTTCCATACACCTTTTTATCCTTATTCAAAATTAATTCTATTTCAGTTGAAACTGCCTGATGAGTCTGCAAATGCTAATAGCATTGCTCCAGAGTTTATGTCAAGTACACCGGGCATGGATGATGATTCATTAGCTAACAGGGTAAGGAACTGAATTATAATAAATTGTAATATAAGAAGAATATCCGGATAAATGGATTCCACGTGACTGAGGATTAATATTAACCTAGACTGGACTTTGTCAGAGATCTATGCTTCAAGCTAAGCACCTTGTACTTCCCAGATAGAATATAGAATAAGTAGTTTACAAAGATAAGCTAGTGAAATCTTTTTTGAGCTCTATTAAATTATTATGAACTCTTTCAGAATAAATTATAATAAATTGAGCCAGTATAATGTATTACGAGTATGTATGACTAGGATATTTTATTTTCAATGTTACTCATATCATTATTTTCAATGTTGTCTCATATCAATATTAACCATTATTTCAACTGTGCGCCCTATAGGTTTTCAGAAGTATTATCAAGTGCCCCTAAAGTTTATTGATTTTTTGGTTTTTGAAGTTTGATTTTTATATATAAGCCACTTATAACCACATATCTGTTGCTTGGTGCAAGAATTCCACAACTAATTCTCTATTTTCAAATCGTAAAACCTTACATCTGAAAGAAACAAGTTTCTATTACAGCCAAAAATAAATACCATCATATAATTCCAAACTAAACTTATACTAGACTAATACAGTGTATACAAAAAAATGACACGATTTTAAATAGCTATATTTTTTAGGAAGAATGGCTTAACACTAACAAATTGCATACTAAAATACTTACAAAATATTGGAGTTTACGAAAATGCATCATAAATGTTCAATATGTCCTCCATTGGCTGCAGGGACGATATCTAGTCTGTAGCTTAATTCATCCCAAACTGAGCGTAAGGTGTCTTCTGTCACTGAGGCTACAGCCGCTGATATTCGGGTTATCAGTTCATCAATGTCACGAGGTAAGGGAGGAACGTAAACATGTTGTTTAACATATCCCCACAGGGAAAAATCGCATGGTGTTATGTCAGGGGACCTGGGAGGCTAAGAGTGTAAAGTTTGGTCTCCCGGTCCTGTACGCCCTATCCAACGTTGAGGCAAAGGAGATGTTGTCCGTGCAGCCAATGGAGGACATATTGAACATGTTTGTTCAATTGTACTGTTTTCACCCTGATTTTTGAGATCTTCCAACCACTGTAATATTTTTATCAAGGTTGTATAATACAGTATACTCGATGCTTAATACAAAAATGAACTTGTTCACTCAATAACTCGGTTTTTCGTATGCTTATTAAACTAGTCGTCTATCGTCTACTATTGTAATAATTACGTTTTCTTATTCAATCTTCAGATAATCCTTTCATTTAGTTTGATATTTTTAGCAACGTGATATAATATACTAGATTCTCATTACAGAAATTACTTGTTCACTTCATAACTCGTTTTCCTATATTCTATTCTTACCTATTTATGATACATATATTCAAAAAGTCGTCTAGTATTGTGATATTTACTTTTTTCAATTTTCAGATAATTCAGTTGGCAATCGAACGAGCAGGTCCTAGCTCCGGGCCTCCCACTCCAGCGTCAGCTCTTGTCACACTAGGAGCAACACAGGCTGCTAATATAGAGGAAATATCAGCTAATTCAATTGCTCCGGTGAGATTACCACGAAGTTATTGTCTATTTTATATATTGAGTTCAATCTTTATAATTAATCCGATCACTTACTCCTTTATCGATTATGCTGGGCTGCAGCTTCCCGGATATTAAATCAAGTTTGAATTGTAAAGTGATCATGCCTATTGAGCAAGTGCTTATTGGTTATCCTGGCTTGAAATTGATCATCGTTGGTGCAGCTCAGCATAGCTATTAGTTTTCCTTGCACTAGGAATATCTCTCATGCCCTATCTGTGGTGATCGAGGTTAATAGGGTTATTCACGATCTTGAGTTATAGCCATATGCTAATACTACGTTTAACGCTAAATCACGTTTACTTGTAGATATGGTTGCAATTATCATAATGTGTTTCATACGGGGTGTTTTAAACGAACAGCTGCTGACATTTCTCCGTTTAATCCGAATGTCTGCATACGGGCAGGACCTCCTATATACTACTGGACCTGAGCCTAGAAAAAAATGGCCTCCGTATGTTGTGGTCTTATAGAAATTCCTACTGAGAAAAAAATTACTAATCAGCTGTTAGAGAGCGTCTCAGTTTTTTGAAATCTCAGTTCGTCTAGTTCCCGTTTGAAATACCAATGCCGGCTACTACCTACGGCGGCCATTTTTTTTTTTTGTAGGCGCAGGTCCGGTATATAGCCTACGGGCCTTTGTCTATTTGCTAACTTGAATCAGCTGCTATATTCTTTGTGATGTATTATTAGCATTGACTTAGTTAACAAATAGCAGCGGTTAGCTAAGGCTAGGCACAAACCAGTTAGTCAAGACAAGACTAGTCACGATTAGTCACAATACTTCACATAGTTGCTTATGAAGCAACACACACCGATTAGTCATTGCAATTAGACATTTCTTCATAAGTATCTACCATGTGAAGTATTGTGACTAAACGTGTCTCGTCTTGTCTTGACTAACTGGTGTGTGCCAAGCATAATAGTTCGTATAATCCAACATCGTGAATACCCTCTACTAATATCATCGTGAATACTAAAATTATTGGATTTGAATCTTATTTTTCAATTTATTACAAAATTGGTTACATTATAAATAAACTGGTTTGATAAAATGAGCCTGCAAAATTCAAGTGTCGAAATCTTCTATCCACAATACAGTTGAGACTGTTTAATAATTTACTATGAAAGACAAAAATTGACATTATCTCTTACAAAACTGACTCGAACGTTTTCGGTACATGCATAATGCACACATATTTGCATGGAGTTCACACAATGCAAATCAACAGAGAAACACTTGCCATGTAATGTCCTCATATTCACTATTCATGTGCTGAATTCATGATTTTCAAAAATTATTCGATTTGTACTACATTTCCATTCATATCAAATATGCTTACAACATGTCATCATTATCATCCAATGCACAGCTTAATTTATCATAAATTTCACGTTTTTATCTTATTTTGAATAAATATTGTACCTGAATCCATCATTAGATTCCTCTGTATTTTTATCAAATTCAATTTCAATTCACATTAAAACTCATATAACAAATCTCATATATTATGTATTTCATCTATCATTGTACAAATTCTATAAGCACATAAGTTGTATTTATCAAGAGTGAAAGAATGAATATTTCACAAAACTGTTCATACTAGAATCAGTTCATGGGTTGTTTGGAAAATTTCTTAGCATTTTCTCATTCATCATGTCATCATATTATTCATATATTATTATTAATGACTTGCTATTTATCATGGATCTTATTCAAAACTGATTAATTTTCATTATTTAATCTACCTTCCTTTTTCAGATTGATGTTTTTCTACTTGAAGAGTTAATACAAATACTACTATAGTGAGGTCCACGTTATAATGGCAGTAGTTAGAGATGGAAGAACAGCTTTTCCTATTATCTGCCTTAATTAATTATATTTCTACATCGTCAAAAACATATTTGGCTTCGTTGTGGAGCTAGAAAAGGATAGCACTACCTGCTTTGTCGAACTATAGACAAGGATAGCAACATCAAATTTTATCAAATACTGTCATTATAACGTGGACCTCACTATAGCTTACAAATGGAAATGAATTGGAAATTGCATTTGTTCAAATTTGTTATTTACAGCATTTAATTGGGATTTTCGTTCAATAATAATTAATACTAGCTTGAGATCTGAACTTCAACCACGAGAGATATAAGAAATTCAAGAAAGAGACAAATTTTATATTTACCCAGTACTTTATTTTGTGTATCCAAAATTGAATTTATTGTAGGCTATATTGCGTTATCACAGATAACATGATTTTTGTCAGAAGTCAGAAAAAACCTTTTTACAGTTGGAATTTTTAAACAAATCAAATCAAATGTTTTTATTGTCGTTCACAATTATTAAACATGTTTCGACGAAATCATGAAAACGGAACATAGTCCTTCCTAAACAGATAGGCTATAACTTGAAAAATCTTTTTTGTATGTCAAACAGAGAAATGTTATCTGAGATATTGAAGATTTTTTATAAATGTGTATGAGTTTTCCATTTTTCAAATTTGGATTTTGCAAACTTTCAGAGTGCTTCGCCATCCCCCAATTTGGATAATACGATGTCTCCATCGAAGCCAGGGGGCAAAATATCGGTATGGGTTGTACCAAGCAAAGAAATGTCGGGCACCGGAGCAACTACTAAAACAACCACACCAGTCGCTAAGGTGCAGTCTATTTTTATGATGTTCATAACTTATTGTTCTTTGAGAACAATTTATAATGTTCTATATGAACAATATTCATTATGAATGAGTGAATGAGATTAATCAGTGCTGATTTGCTACCTATATTTTGAAGCTTATCGATAGAATCTTGAGGTTGCATAATACTATAATATTATAATGATTATATTATTACACTACACTTTTTCTAATGACAGTTTGACCTGAAAAACATTTCAGTAGAAGATACTTAGTACTTAATAAGTCACAACTGTAAAGATTTGTAAAGCTTTGTAATAAGTCACAATTATTGTAAAGCTGAAAGAAAAGTAATTTAGTGACCATGCCATTCAAAACCATTTAAAGATCAATCATTTACTGAACATTCCATTCAAAATCTCATAGTTTTTCAAACGTTTATAGAAGTTTATTTAATAACATTTATTCAATGACCCTTTTCTACTGAAATTCATTCTCAATGGTTACACATTTTTAGAATTTTGTTTTGCTTATATAGACCATTTAGTAGTAGACTACAATAAATTTCACTAAACGTTTTTTGTTCATGATTTTTGATTGATTTCAACTAGCCTACGGTAAATAAAATGATTCCTTAATTTGTATTTTGAAAGTCAATTATTATATTATTTGTTTATTTGACAGTTGACTGCACAGGAGGAGCAAGTGCTCAACGTGTTATTGAATTCTCGGAGCTCACCTAAAGCTGTAGATCTAGCCTTCAATAAATTGTACTCACTGAAAAATTGCCTCTACTAAATAAAGTATTAGAAAATTTGAAATTGTTTTGCACATAAAGGTTGTCTCACGAAAGGTGTAAAAGCCGGAGATCATAGATATACTACAAGAAATTTGCAACAAAAAATGTACAGTAAAATTTTCCTACATCGACCTTAGTTTTCGAGGTATATCGATTTTTCAATATCCTTGAAAAATGTCAGTAGCTAGTAAAATATCTGTCAGAATCTATTTGTAAGGATATGGTTGGAAAGAGGAAGAAATTTTCAATAAGATTTATATAATTTATTCCTTTGTCAGATGTTATTGAACTTTTCTTGAGCGTTCAAACTGTTTGAGATCTGTGTTTGAACTCGACGAATGTACTTTCTTCAACTTTGAGCGCGCTTATAAAAGGTTCAAAAACGTCTAACAAAGGAACAGTTATATGAGTCTTAGGTCTATTGGAAATTTCTTCCTCTTTCCAACCATGTCCTTAGAAATAGATTCTGACAGATATTTTTCTAGCTATTGACATTTTTCAAGGATATTGAAAAATCGATATACCTTGAAAATTAAGGTTGATACATGAAAATTTTACTAGAAATTTTTTGTTGCGAATTCCATGTAGAATCTATGGTCTTCACTGTTACACCTTTTGTGGATTCTGTATAAATATTAGACTATGTTTAATTTTTGAAAGTGTCCTGTTTCATGCTTCGTGGTTGATTTCAACTACAGTAAATAAAACTATTCCCTTATTTGTATTTTGAAAGCTAATTATTATATTTGCTTGTTTGACAGTTGACTGCACAAGAGGAGCAAGTGCTCAACGTGTTATTGAATTCTCCGAGCTCAACCACTGCCAACTTGAGAGATCCACTTGATGAATCAATTTAATTCTTATCTTCAAATTTATACACTAGTCGAAATCCTTTATTTCCCAGATTTGTACTGATTGCCAAGTATTGTGTATAGTTGCAATTAGTTTTGAAATTACGTTTCTTAAAATGACTAATAGAAGTCACGGTGACAATGGAATTTCAAAGCTTTGAGCGCACCATAACCTCAATGTGCTTGGTTCACCCAATTATTGAGGTATTGGGTCTTTGGATGACTGGGAGGTACTACATTTACCGATGAAAGTCATACAATATTTATGCCATGAATGATAAAATGTTGGAATTTTTTAAAAGTGAAATATCAAAATGGAGCTATTAGATTATAGCAAAATAGTTTTGTACATTGCATATCCATCATATCTATTGCATATTAACTATTTAACAATTACTTTTGAAATTACGTTTCTTAATTTGGTAGGTGTTTTCAAACTGGCATGTATCTGATTTGAAACTTTTTTGGAACTCTTTTAGGAACTTTTGGGTACCTCACCAACAACTACGACGACAACAGAGGCCTCCAGTAAGAAAAACACACGGAAGCCTAAAACGTCTTCGACCACTCCCCAGCCCGCACCCACCACAACACAACGTACATTCCCTGGCCTGTCCGCCATTTTCCAGGTACATAACACAACTTTATTCCAATTGTGTAGATTAGCTCAATGGAGATTATTTACATTCATCAGTTGTCCAGATACATACGACAACTTTATTACAATATTGTGGATCATTAGTGATATGATTTAAGGAATGAGAGGTATGTTATACTATTTTCTTCGAATAATTAAGTTAGAAACACCTTAATCTACATTGTACCAAAAACTTTCAATGATTTACCCGATAATTGTGCTGAGTTGTTTAATATGTGCCTGTTGAAAAGAAATTTAAAAATTTGGTTGAATAATTACACTTTAGATGTAGCATAATGCAATTCATTACTAATGTATTGTATTGTTGTAATTCATTCCGTTCTATTTTTTGTATGTAAGTTCAAGTTGACTATACATTATAACACTTTTTGAGAGCTGAGCCAACAATTAATTAGTCAATATCATGATAATTTCAACTTTTAAGTAAATTCTTGTAAAAATAAAGTTCACTGATATATGTATAATTATATTTGAATTTACATGTTTTGTATATGGTACCTTGTCAAGAAGGCTATTGAGATTATAAGATTATGCTGAAGATTATTATAAAGATAACATTTTTTCACGCTATTATTTCAAAATTCAAAACTCAACTAACCTAAACAGAGCAGACGACCAAACACAAGCGGTGTCTATACTTGCATATTTAGCGCTTACGTGAGCTATAAAAACAAAGTAAGGCTACAAAGGCGAATCAGCTGATGAAAAATCTTTAAAATACGTGAGCATTTGCTCCAGAGTTCAGAAGCATAAGGTAAGAGTATAAGGTAAAGCTTATTCATATAGAAATGAGCAAATGCTTTTGCTTCTACCTAATGCTCATGAGCAAAACCTTATGCTCCATGCTCATGAGCATATTATCTGATTTTATTCATATGGCCCATTGCATTATATCAGAATAGTTTTGTATCTGTTTAGAATGACTGTGTGAAGATGTTTTAAGACTGACATTTATCTGATTTGAAACTGTTTTGTAACTTTTGTTAGGAACTTTTGGGTACCTCACCAACAACCACTACCACGACCGAGGCCTCCAGTAAGAAGAACACACGGAAGCCCAAAACGTCTTCGACCACTCCCCAGTCCACACCCACCACAACACAACGATCTTTCCCTGGCCTGTCCGCTATTTTCCAGGTACATAACACAACTTTATTCCAATTGTGTAGATTAGATAATTGGAAAATGTTTACATTCATCAGTTTCCCAGGTACATACGACAACTTTATTACAATATTGTAGATCATTAGTGATATGATTTAAGGAATGAGAGGTATGTTGTACTATTTACTTCGAATAATTAAGTTAGAAACACCTTAATCTACATTGTACCAAAAACTTTCAATGATTTACCCGATAATTGTGCTGAGTTTTTTAATATGTGCCTGTTGAAAAGAAATTTAAAAATTTGGTTGAATAATTACACTTTAGATGTAGCATAATGCAATTCATTACTGATGTATTGTATTGTTGTAATTCATTCCGTTATATTTTTTGTATGTAAGTTCAGGTTGACTATACATTGTAACACTTTTTGAGAGCTGAGCCAACAATTAATTAGTTAATATCATGATAATTTTAACTTTTAAGTAAATTCTTGTAAAAATAAAGTTCACTGATATATGTATAATTATATTTGAATTTACATGTTTTGTATATGGTACCTTGTCAAGCAGCCTCTTTGAGGTTCGCTTAAGGTAGCTTATTTATTCAATAAACGTTTTTTCTATTCTATTCTATTAGATATTTGGAAAATATTAACATTCTTTTGTTAAATCCTTTTTTATAGTAGGCCTATAGATGAACTCCTTGAGAATGCAAATTTCGTTTAGTCATTCAATTTATGTAGAGGCTGTAAATTGTTACCTCGTCTGTATTCATACACTTATGGTGTTTATATATGATATATGAATGTCCTATTTATTAATTTTACTGCACATGTTATTGACATAACATTCCTAATGTTAATTGGCGTGAAATGTCACTTTCGACTCTGATATGTGTGATATATTATATTGTATGATGTTATATTATTAGCTGTATAAACTTGATGTTGTCTGTGTTCAAAATGAATTTGATGACAATAAAATTCTATTCATTAATCTATTCACTAGTTGCCGAGGTACTTATAGAAAAACTTTATTACAATAGTGTAGATTAGAAGATCATTGGAGAATATTCACATTCACCAGTTGCCCATGTACATAGGAAAACTGTAATGTCATATTAATTGATTTTTCCCATTGCAGAGACCCAGAGGTGGAATACTGAGATCACTTGGAAGCAATACAAACCTTGGGGATGCTGAAGATCCGGTTTGTTCTATTTCATTATTATTATGATTAATAACAGAAGGCAGTTTACACAGACGGTGTCAATGATTAGATCATTTTTTAGGTCCAAGATGGACCAAAGCCAATGGCTGACTTTGGTTGCAATGAAAAATCACTTTGTAAGTGATGAAATTAGTAAATAATAATAAATATTTTTATTTCCATATTTGCTTGATATAAATTTAGAAAAGTCAATGAACTAGACTGTAACGAATTGAAAGTTAACATAAAAAACCCATATTACAGACAGCAGACTGTACACAGTGTCACCTTAGTAAAAATACAGAGATAAACAGTTAGAAAATACAACAACTTCTCAAGTTCTATTGAAATAAGTGTCTTTAGAAAAAGGTGTTGAGCATCTCTCATGTTTAGAACATTTCTCATAAATGATTTTATTACTTACTTTTATTTTTACGAATGCATTTAAAAACAATACTGAAAAATAATACTAAGGCTAGCCATACCTGCAGGCTTGACTGCTTTCCTATTACAACTTAGTAGTAAATTAATAAATTGTATTTGCACATAGTAATTGGTTAGATGAAATTCAATTTTTCAAATAAATAAATACATTTCACTGTCGTAAGTTAAGTGATTGGACGACACGACTGAGTTTTTAAAAATTGAAACTTTATCAACACTACAACTACAGAAAATACCGAATTAAAGAATTTCGGGAGCCGAGTGCTCTCGTCAAGAGTTTGAGTAGAACTAACTGAAAATAATTAATTGAGACATGAAGAAGACAATGCATATTCAGCTATATTCTATAACAATAGGGTTGTATACTACTACTATAGATATTTAACTGTAGACCAATATAGGTAATTGACAAAGTCATAGTAATACAATGACAAAGTGATAGTTTAAAGTCACAAAGTAGAATAACATCAAGTAGAATCGAAAAAACTCTGTCACACAATAGAAAGGTCTCAAAACCAGCCACTCAAAAAGTAACTTTTTAAAATAACAATATTTTCTCAATATTTAATATCCAATGGCAATTTATTGTAACATCCATCTATTCAACTATTCAATTTCCACCAAGAAGCACAAATTTCAAATTGAAAAATATTCTATTGTTCTGTCGTTAGTCGGAGCCCAGTGATCAGCCACAGCCACCTCAGCAAGGACCTCTCGTCTCGGCAGCCATCAGTATGAGTCGAGCCGTGTCTCACTTCATGGGCCTCATCATTCAGGTATTCTAAAAATTGAATTTAACAAAACGCTATTAAGGTTTGTTGATGTTGGTCGCTATTTCAAAGAGCAAACCTCAATGGAATCACTGACAAAATGCAGCAATCTTGCTTTCAAAAATAAATCATGAAGGTTTTTTGATATTGGTTGCTGTTCCAAAGAGCAAACCTCAATGGAATCCATTGACAAAATGCAGCAATCTTGCTTTTAAAAACAATTCATGAAGGTTTTTTTTATGTTGGTCGCTATTTCAAAGAGCAAACCTCAATGGAATCCACTAACAAAATGCAGCAATCTTGCTTTAAAAAAATTCATGAAGGTTTTTTGATGTTGGTTGCTGTTCCAAAGAGCAAACCTCAATGGAATCCACTGAGCATTAATCATGCTCAGCTCTGCCGATGCCTTACTCACAATAAATTCGCTTCAAGTCATGTGCTTGGATTGCAACCTGCATAAATCAGTTCATTCATCACAACTAATATGATAGTAAGGGTCGTTTTCTCCAAAGTTGGTTCAACTATTAAACTAGTTTAATCAATGTATGGTCGCATTCTCTATTATGTGTTTTAATTTGGACCCCCTACAGCGGTCCGTAAGTTGCATCTTAGGTGCTGGATTGTATTTTCCTTAATAAGTAACATTGAATTTATTTTATTGATTTTTTTTGCCAAAAATCACATACAAATACTTGTACAATACAATCATTAGAGTATGCAATATACAATTAACTACAAATAGACATTGATTGTAACTTGCACAAAAATAATTATCAATGTAATATTCGGCACTGCCAACATAAGATTCAACATTATATTTGGTTTGTGATTCGTTACTTTGCAGTTCTGTATATTATATACTTGTTTATTTGTTTTTGATATGCATGTATCTTACATTTTATGTGTTAAGCTTATTGAGAATAAAACTTCATTCATTCAATTGAGTTATGGTTTAAACTCGAATATCAGTACAACTTTTTTGGAGAAAGCGACCCTTTATCGTATGTATGGCCTTACTTTGAATCTTTTCATCATTCTCAATTTTTATTCTCTGAGGATTGATATATTATTCATTATTCGTATAAAAATGTAATTTGAGAAAAGTTTTCACATCTAAATTATTTATTCCACCTAAATTTCTCTACAAGTAGTAAGACTAGGGTACCAATTTCCTTGTACTCTAACTAAGCAAACAGAAAATTTTCTGTTCCAAGTTGAGAATATTAGAGCAATGATTGAATATGTTTCTGTTCTGTTATTTATTATTTAAAAATTAATGCTATTGAATGGAAAAGATAACCACAAGTCACAAGTACTTGCACCCACTCATTTCTAGTGAGATTCTGGTTATAAATTCAGTGGAAATGATAGGAACGCGTTGATGCCAATTTTTCGATTCTACCGCCTTCTACAGTATATAACTGTAATTCAAGTTCTCCCGGTATACCGTTGATTCTTGTTAATAATTGTCGATTCTATCTCATATTTCATTCGTCAAAAAAATATTCTTGATTCTTCTTCAAATATTCTAATATCATGATATTTATTCAATTAATGAGATAAAATATTCTGTTAGTTTATTTTATTTCTTCATTTCGTGGAAACGATTTGGCAACGATATGGAGCTAGAAAAAAGGATGGAGTCAGTGTACCTAGAATTGACATCGATTCATTGTATTAATGTATTCTAGATTGGATGGAGTTATGTGCTTTGTATAATGACAGACAAGGATAGCAAACCAATATTAATCAGGTGCTGACTTTATAAAATGAATCTCACTATAATAACAGCATTCGTTCTATTCTATTAGTGCTATTCATTGTATACAGTTGATATTGAACATTATAGTACATTCATTAGTACATAGTACTATATAGTACATTCATTTTATGTAATGTGATTTCATTTTTCCCTTCAAACTTCGACATTCATTGAATAGTTTTCAATGTGGATTATTTTTGCATTATGTAACGTTCATATTTCTCAATCATCAGACTTGAGCATTAAGTTCTATCGACATCATTCATAAACTTGACCATGATTGCAAGCTTTTGACCATCTAATGCTAATACTCAAAATATTCATAAGCTTTACATTGAGATTTCATGAATGATTTTGCCTTGAAAGAATGCTGAAATGGTTTTTGTTCAACAATGTCTTGATTTACATTAATTCATGTGTGTTAATCTAGGCGCCTGCTTCACCCGATACTAATCATACTCCTACATTCTCTTACTTATTACCATATCAGTTTCATATTGTGATCAGGTCCCGATTAACGCGGTCAAATATTTTTGCCCAAATTTTATCAACGATTTTATTCCCTAATAGTAATTTTATTACTGCCTAAAAAGCAGTCGTTAAGTCATGTCAGAGGCCCTGAAATTGATCAGTTGCGTCCTGAAAACTCTGACACCAGACCTGAGCCAGCCAGGTCACTCGATATTATTATTGTTCTCTAATGAATTGAATTTTCATTTATTGCTTTCATACAGTGTTTTATTACAACATTTGAAAAATGTTCTGTGAAAATAAACAGCAATTAACGGGGTTAAAAAGAAAGTAAATGTATTTCCTATATTGGACTGTTAAATACTAATGATAACTATATGACCTACTACAATATCGTCGATTTTTGACCAAATATTTGACCGAGCCATATATAGGTCCCTTATAACTGATGACTATTTCAATAAAAAAGTCTAGTTTTAAACTGATCCATTAGTTTTTACCTATCTCAAGAATCTGGAATATTGTAATGCTGTGAATTTAATTAGAACGGTTAATGAAGGAAAGAATGTGAAGTAATAAAAAGTCATTCAACCCTTTCCTCGTCAAAAGAACATTTTTTTCTTTGGATCAACCAAGATTTCACTAATGAAAAAACCCATTTCTATCACCTAAAAAGCTAGTCACTATTTCCAAGATTCTTCAAAAACAAGTACAAGTTCCTACAATCTCTGAATTTGAAAATATACTTATCTCTGAATGAATTCAATATAGGTTTCCTACATTATGTAATGCATAATGAAGATACTTTATACGTGAACCTCAGTTATTTAAGGATATTAAAATAAATCCATTATTCATACACATAACATCGTGGGTGTTCAACGAAAATGCACAAGTCTAATTTTCCCAAACTTTGACTTCTTATTAGTTTTTAATTAATTCTATACGGTAATCTATGATTGTTAAATAATCAATTATCAAACAAGTGAAGAATATTTAATTTCTTGCACTATGAAACTATTTTGTGAAAAATCATTATAAGAAAATTATGATTGATGTTAGAAATTGATTTCCTGAAAAATTTACTTTGATGGACTTTCCTTGTATGCCAACGAATTTTTTTCTCAATACCCTTTCCATAGTATCCAATGTATCCCCTATAAATTGGAATATTTCACCCAATTAATTTGCATCTGGTATAAAAGATATCACGAATTAATAATGTTCATGCATGTGACTGAATAATGCATGTTTTGCAGAGTATCATTCCGACATCTCGCTGGCAGTCATAGCTTCAGAGTCATTCATCGCTTTCATAGTAAAGGTATCACCATTTCATTTAATCATTTATTGCTATATTATATAACATCATGATTATATTACATTATAGATTGAGTTTTCTCAAAATGATTATTTGTTTTAGTAGTGATAAACTTAGTGCCGGTTGCACAAAAGCTGTTTGAATTTTAATCGTGATTAATGCCATGAGAACCAATCAGAGAAGGCTTTTTCAAAAAGAAGGCTTCTTATTGGTTCTCGTGAAATTAATCACGGTTAAAATTCAACCGGCTTTTGTGCAACCGGGCCTCAGTGTCTCAAAGGTAAGTGATTTCCAATGAATGATTACTCTGATATTCTATCGGAACTAGTCACAATTAAAAAGCTTAAAGCTGGATTTCCACATATCAGTGACAGTGAAAGTGAACCGGCATAGTGAATAATATATGATTACCATGAGTTCTGATTGGACTGTTCCCACTCGACACGGCCGACTGAGTATGAACAGTTCCATTAGAACGTATGAGAATAATATTCTCAATGTACCGGTCACTTTCAGTGTCACTGATATGTGCGATCCAGTTTTATGCTTCCTTTATGTGTAGCTAAGAAGTTCACTTGGATTATAATATACAAGCTTAAAGGGTAAGATTATGTCAATATAAATAGTACTCTAATATACACTATTTCTTTTAGCTATATTGAGGTCCACGTTATAATGGTAGTGTTTAATTAGCAATGATATTGCTATCCTTGTCTATCATTCAACAAAGTGGATAGCGCTATCTCGCTTTGCTCTGTTGCCAGATCGTCTTTTAAAAATGTAAAATTAATAATCAATTAACAAAATATTTCATCTTAGTTAAGAAAATTCATTATGAAGTTATTGAAAAATATAATTTCTTGCTTAATAAAATAAAATTGATTATTTTAAACGAGAATGAACAGTTAATATTACATCAATAAACCTGTATCAGCTACCGTCTATAGAAGGCATTGACAAGACAGAGGATCGGCAACGTTTTTCTCCTATCTTTCTCCACTGCCACTATAACGTGTACCTCACTATAGGTGAGACCATTTTTGTTAAAGTATATTAATTCTGCAAAATAGCTTGCAGCAAGTGTGTAGCCTACACGTGGCTGCTTATGGAGAAGTTCAAATTCATCGAATCTTGTCGAGATGGCTGTTTGAAGTATTTCAAGCAAATTGTATCTAGCTTATCGAAGCTTTATTTTCATTGACTTCATTCTACAGGGTGTTTGAAAAAGAACTCCCTAGTTTTAGGCATAAATTCAATGTGTATATTAATGGAAAACTTCATCATCAACAAGTAGCCTACATAAAATGAAAGAGAGAATCTTCAAGTTTTGTTCAACATCAGTACACTTCAACATGGGATCCATTTGTTGCCCTGCACACGTCGAGACGATATTTAAGTTCTCGCCATATATTCACCAACATATCAGGTGTAATTGTCCCAACCGCCGTGGCGATTCTTTCCCGTAAATGGTTTATGTCTTGGATTTTTTCACTGTACACAACATTCTTTATGTGTCCCCAAAAGAAAAATTCCAGAGGGGCTTAGTCCGGGCTTCGTGGTGGCCAAGCAATTGGGCGAGCTCTCCCTATCCACCTTCCCGGAAAGCGAGTGTCAATTGAAGGAACTGTTCCCTGCCGCCGTCTTAAGGTCAAGCAGGTCTGCCAACTGCAGGTGGGGGGCAAAACTTGGACAGTTGCTGAATCAAACACTACAAACTAGAATAGTGTATATCACTTTTTACAGATTCTATGACACATCAAAACTAGGGAGTTCTTTTTCAAACACCCTTGTATTGTGGAAAATTTATGCAAGAATAAATGGGAAAATTTGAAATATCTAGCTCAAATCTCCAAGGTACCGGTACAGCATTTCTTAGGCTTTGTTGCACAAAAGCCTGTTAAAGTCTGACTTGAACCTGTTGTTTTCATTGACTTATTTGCACTGTATTCATTCTATTGTAGAAAATCTGTACAATAATAAATAGGGAGATTTGAAATATCTAGTTCAAACTCCCAAGGTACCTGTACAATATTTCTTAGGCTTGATTGCACGAAAGCCTTTTAGAATCTTAATCATGATTAAAATATGGAGAAAATGCTACGATAACCAATCAGAGAAGACGTTTTTGAAAAGAAGGCTTCTCTGATTGGTTCTCTTGACGTTTAATCACGGTTAAAATTCAACAGGCTTTTCAGATTTTCATAGACTGAAAAATAATTTTTCTCAACTTTTCAACTACACAAAAAGATTTTGGAAAATCTCTTCAAAACTAAATGTTGAAATTTGAAATCTCTGGCTCAAATTTGCAAGGTACAAGTTTTTTTAGATTTGAGGACCTATAAGATGGTTTCAATTCAAAAAGAATTATTCATTTATGTAGAGTATGGCAGATACACAACACATATAAAGCTCATGAGTCTCAAATGCCTACATAATTATATACACTGTATATTTTCAATTACTTCAAGATGTTGTGTAGTTTTTGGTCAGGAGAACATAAGTTTGTCTGACCGCCATTATTTGCTAGTCCACTTAGCGTTACCCAATGTGCACCATGGAGGCGTACTAGCGTTACACATATTTAAGTAAGAAACTGATTGCTGGGACAATTTTAAGGTTAAAGAAGGTTGAAACTCAATTTTCAATTTCCACAGAAAAAAATTCAAAATTATCGTCACTATTACAATAATATTCAAAATTGCTTCAAATTGTAATTTATCACATAAAAACAATCCAAATATACAATTTCTGTTTGAAATTTGTTCCCAAAAAAACATTATCCCATGGTATAGTGCGTTTATGTTCCAAATTTCACTGTTAACTCAAGCCGATAGTCCTTGTAGTTTTTTTTTTGTGAAGCTATGTGACTATATAATATAAAAATATTTTTAATACAAAACATAATGTTTCCTTTTTTCAACCAGGATGCAACTCAGCAGCTAGAACAGTACTTCACAGAGCGTCTGCGAGCTTTGGGTCTACAGCAAGTGCTAGCTGCTAATGGTAATGCCACAGCCGGCTGATTACTAGTCTCCAAGCGGAATGAAGTTGTTCTCTCTTCGTATAGAGGTTATCGAATTAATGATGGCCAAAGCTGCATTCCAAGACTGAAGTGAGATCTTCGAAAATACTGGAAATTTCCTCTTGGGAGAGGATAGGCTCAAATAATTGAAGTGAAATTAACATTTATGATATATTTCAAGCTATAGATAAACGAACTTATGATTATATTATTTCAAGCTGTAGATAAACTTACGGTACTCCGACTTGTTTCAAATATTATTAATAATCTCACTCACACTGCGTGTAGAACTTATAGATAACTATAGCGAAATTAACGTGAACATTATCAAAGAGGCATCAGTAGAAGGAGGCTACTATAACTCATATTTGTCATGTATTCGAAAAATTGTCGGTATACCGTACTTTCAATAGTACAATATTTTCTCTGATAGATATTCTTTGCCGTTATTATGAATTGAAAATACGTTTTTCTGATCGAGATTTGAAACATTAGATTTCTAATTATGTGTAAAACCATTAAAATAGTGTGATTGATGAATGAATAAATAAGATGAATATTTTGTTATTGGAAAAATAAGTAAACTTACAAGATCAAAATAGTTATTTTTCCCTTATGCTCGAACAGAAAGATTGTCAATGTCTGCCAAAGATCTATCAAAAAGACTCTTTGTTTAAGGAATATAATCTGACACCACATACAGAACTTTAAAGCCAAAACTATCTTACGAATAAGTTAATGTGGTGGTCTTCATTTTATACTGTCCTTAAACTTTTCAGGTTACAAGCAGACATTTGTAGTATTGATAATTAATTATTGTTAATTTATTATACTTTCTATCTCGATATGTTTCAAAAGTAAGATGAATGTTGTGTGCTATGTAGAATTGTTATTGTTGTTATGTATATAATCAAGTTATTTGTGATTTTGTATTGTGAGCGAAAGTTTGTATTGAGTAATTGTAATTGTTACATAAATAAATGTAAATATTTATTAAAACCATCAATTCTTTCGCCCCTTCTTCTATAATCTAAGTGAACCATACTGTTGACTTTTAAAACATATTCAAATGTTTTGTGAACTAAACTCGAACCAGAGCTTAATTTGTGCCGGAACACACCAAAACGGCGTTCCGGTACCTCCAAGGGCGACCGGAACGTAACATAGTTGCAGCTAAAAATATCAAAACTCGCGTCCACACGCATGTGAATGAGTAAATATGACCGTCCGGGGAGAAACCGTCCATTCTTGAGGAACCTCCCATTTTCAGAAAGCTACTTTCTGTAATAAACAGTATTGCAGTGCCCAACGGCCCAGTGCTGAGTGTGAACGAGGCTTCTCAGCAATGAACTTAATTATGACGTCCCTTCGATCTCCCCTTTAATCACGGTCTGTGATCTTCTACGCATCCGCCACCTGGAACCACCTGTGGCAAGATACAAATCTGAACGTTACGTTAGGTCTTGGCTGGCAAGAGGACACCACTCTGCTCTCGACACAAACTCAAAAAGTCGAAGTGAGCAAACTTTTAATGAAGACAGTATTGTGCTGTGGGAAATATTCTCTTAAAACTGTTACTTCCAAAAACAAACTAGGCCTACTCTTCCATTTTCTGTCTTGAATTTTGACAGTTTTGTAATAATTTTGTAGACATAAATAAAAATATTACAGTTTATCTTTTAAGCCAGTTTTCATTCTCATTTCTCTCCCTTCTTAAGGTTCTGGCAATTTATAGTATTATCCTCTACCATTTAATTTGATCTGTATTTGTTGCACGTTTGATACTGGGTTTTAAGGCTGAATTCAGAGAATTTTTCCGAGGGTGGTCCCCCGGACCCCCTTCCCTTGGAGGGTATTCCAAACCCCCTGTAGTGGGGCCTGCCAGAGTTCCGGCACCTCAAAATTCACAAATTAAGCACTGACTCGAACTAGAAAATATCTAGAGAGGAAGGATCTATGCAGTATTTATTTAGTAGCCTACATCATAATCTCTAGGATGTAATAGAAATTATTTAATTTTTGTTGGTAGATGAAATTCCTTTTTTTGGTAGACAACTCTTATTTGTCTATGATAGCAGATAACTCACCTCAAATTTGTTAACTAACAAATAGGCTACACTGTAACTTATTGGGAACACTACTGTGCCATGTTTATGTATCGGTCTCAATAAGAGCGATATATGTACATTAATAATATATTACATTATATACGGTAATTCAATTATCAGCTAGCTCTCAATCTTGACCAATCACATAAGACATAAATTAGGCTTACTATTTTTTTTTTAATTTATTAAAACACACAAAACAAAATGACAAAGAATTACAAAACAAATAAAATACAATAAAATGCTACAAATATAAAAAAACCATGGGCTATGTGGTTGGGTTTGTTGGATAAGAGAAAAAAAAATTATTACAGTTTGGTATTTTAAGGCTGTTTGGTAAACTTTTTCTATTTAAATTTGATAATCTCTTTCAATATAATTGTTAAGATCATTATAAGAGTGAGAAAAAGTTGCAACTGAAATTTTTAAATGGTCTAATAAGCGAGTTTTGGGCTGTTGAAGTGCTAATTTTTCACATTCCGTTTTCTTTCCAGATCATAAACGGTTTCGATTATATTAACAGAACTTCTCTTAAAAATTCAAAAATGTATCCTTCCGAACCAATATATTGTTCTGCAAATTCACTGTCATATTTAGGCTATTATGTGCTGTGTGCATTATATTATGCTGTGTACCGTATTTTATTGTGTTATAATAGGCTAGGCCTACCAACGATGATGCAATATTCTTGGAAAAATGCAAGTAAGATAATAATAATCGCAGAGATAGATTGCTGGTGCACCAGTCATTTTAATAGAAACATAGGGCCTATATACTTAAAGGCTCGTATTACACTCGGCCATCAGTGAGACACCAAGATGAAAGACTATAAAGACTTTATAGAGCCCTACAAAAAGAGGTGTAGAAGCGAGTTGCGTATATTAGTTTTTATGCGCTCATTACAGAATACTAAGGCGACTAGGGGCAACAATCCTGAATCCTATATTCCTGGCATTTTAGATTGCTTTACACACAGCCCAATGTAATATCAGTCTGAGAGTTGAGAAAGAGTGTATTGATTTGATCGAAACACTCATCTATATCTGCAAACATTCATCGAACAAAATCAGTTACATTGAACCGGATAGGCATGTTACTTTGACATGAAAAGCGCAAGCAAAACTAGAAGAGACAAACAAAAACTTCAAATTATTTATCAATAAAAATGGGTTATACGTTTCTAAATTGCTAATAATTATAGTAAAAGTAAATTCGTATGGCTTTGTTGGTGGGGAGTCCCTTGCGGGAATGTTCCACCGCCTGAATATATAATTTGAGCCGTCAATGGGCCTTACGACTGTCATACTTCAGCCGGGACCGACAGTTTAACGTGCCCATCCGATAACACGGGAGTGATCTGGTTAAAAAACTTTTGGTTGTGAGAGGGGTTGAACCCGGGATCTCTATGCTGCTACGCAAGCACTCTATCCACTAGACCATGGATCACTCCGCTAATAATTATTCAACTTATTAACTAAAACAAACAATTATTTTTTAATTTTGTATTCTACAAAACGAATGAAGGTAAAAAAAAGATAAATTAATATTTGAATCGCGCGCTATTAGTCCACTGCTTTCATGATTCATCAGTGACGTATGATGATCATCTGATCATGTCATGTGGTCTGTAATGCCATATTGATAGTATATCTATATTGCATTACTGTTCATCCTTTGCATTGTTGTGAAAGTAAATTAAAATGTCCTATATCTATATTTTCATTTTCCATTTTGAAGTTTGTCGGTTATCCTTGTATTGCAATTTGGAAGATTATAAATTGTTTAATACTATTCAAATAAAATAAATATTTATTGTTAGTGAAACATTAGTTGTAGAAACCGCGTAGTTGTTTTTAAAACTTGAACGTCGTGTAAATTTGCTCCTGAAAGTTCAAAACTTCAAAGCAAAGTGAGGCAAATAGCTTCCACCGTGGATGTTTTTCCTGAGATGGTTAATTCTCCAAAGAGACATTATGAAGAATTGGACAATTTAGTAGGTGAGTACCTGTAATTATTTTGTCAAGTGTTCTATTTTTAAAATGGTCAATGTATTTTGTCTTGGTTTGAAAAACTTAGTTTCAAGAAATAGGTTATGTTGACATCTTACCCTGGAGTTTGGTTATGTTATGCATCCTAGTATAAGCAAAAATAATCTAAATTTTGTGAAGATTTCTGGTTTTTATTTTATTTTTACAATAAAACTTGATAAAATGCGCTCAAAATCACAAATTAATGCAATGGCTTCTACCTACATTCTATAATTTTCAAATTTAAAAACTTTTGAATCTAGGTTAAGTTCTGTTCCTTCTTATTTTTCACTTTTACTGATAACAAAAATTACTCTACCCTTTGTGATCGCCCTTAAAATTTTGTTACTAAATTTACACTTTACTAAAGAAGTCCCTAGTTTTATGATTACAATAAAAAAATATGTTAAATATGTAAAGTAGACAACTTTAATTTATTTTAAATAGCCTAGCCTATTTTTTCAATGACTTTCTATTTTCAAACCTTCAAATCAATAACTTTTTCTGATTCATAATAATAATAATAACACATTTTTTTGAAATCATTTAGCCTAGATCTATTATTCTCTCTCAAGATAACTTGATTTTATTTGATTTTTATTTTCACCATATTTGTTAATTTCAAAAGATCCTAACTCCTAGGTAACCATCTAATTTGCATAGAGGACCTCATCATTGTGAGATATAGGAACGTTTGCACAATGGTAGTTTCAACTGAATTGAATTAGCTGGTGGCTTGAACTCAAAATAAACGACACTGTAACAAACGAGACTTGATAATATTATTGTTAATCTATTCCAAATTGATACCATATTTGGCTTAAACTGGCACTGTGTGAACGGCCTCAATATAATAAAATATAATGCATATTCAAGCTATATTCTTTCAAGTCAAGTGAACCTTTAAATTTAACATTTTTTCCACTGACTATATTTTTTGATTGCTTCGATATTGGACCTCCAAAAAGTTAACTTTATTGACATTAAATGACGTGAGTTATGGATACAGTATCTCATTTAGTCGTACAATTATTTATTCATTTTTTTAGTCGTACAATTATTTCTACAGTTATATGAGAAGGCATAACAGGCTTATGCCCAAAACTGTCCCTTTTTAATTTTATACTACAGTCCTGAATCATGAGAATAGTTCCACGAGTGCAGAATTATTCATCTTAATAATTTTTATTAGATGGCAGAATTTTAAAGTCATTGAAACACATACACACATTAAAAGTATTTATCATTACTTTTTCTAATGAAGGTAGTTTTAAGACTTTTATCTACGTTTTAGATGATGTTGTCTGTTGAGCTAAATATACAACTTGTATAAAAAATAATAGAAATTGTCTCAACTACATATTCATAATTAAATTATATTTGAGGAATTAGTTTTGGCTTTTCCATCATTATCAGAGACATTTATCATAGATTTATTGATAGAAACAACCAAAACTAGTTTCTGAAAATGTCTTTTAATAAGTGACTATGTCCATTGACTGTGACTGTGACTGTGAGTATTGACTGTGACCATTGCAAGTCGTTAAAAGTAAGCATAATATGGAAACTTCAAGAATACATCAACTTAGATTAGTCCTACTTGAAATTCACTGATTGCTAATACTGCAATTACAAAAATACTAGTGCAGAGTGATACTACTCTAACAGGTTTTTGAATTCTTTAATAGTAGGCCTATAAACACGTGTAAACTTTAATATAATTATTGCTACATATAAGCGGGGCTAAACCATAGATTATTCTCCCCCCCCCCTAAATTTGAAAAAATGAGCTTCTTCCTCCGATTACACAACAATTTCGTCATTAGTCATTTTAAACACTGCAGACCTTTTTTAGGAACCCCCCTCCAAGTTTGCCCCTAAGAATTTCAAGTTCAGATCCCCTCACCTTCTGGGCTCCCCTGAAATATCCCTAGAATTTGTTGAAAATAATGATCTAATAATTAAGTTACTATATATTTTTTCAAGCATACATACGCTCTTTCATGCGGAACTGACGTTTCTTGATATGCTTCATCAACATTATTTGTGTTTTAAAACATAATTTTTCCATAATATTTAACCGATAAGATTCGTTTCAAGGAATGATCAACAATTGATTTCATAAAAATTAATTCAATGAGAATCATAAGCATTATCTTAGGTAGTAGTCTAGATCTAATAACTAGATTAACGTTTTCTTGGAGAAAATATTAATTTATTCGAAGGTCAAAACTACATAATTCAAGAAATCAAGAATCAATAAAAGGTAAAGAAAAATGCTTTCCAATTCAGTGTGATCTTGCTATAAAAACCTAATTAGAATAAACAAATGCAAATAAAGTGCATGACAGAAAGGTTGAAGGTCTGCCACCCCCTGCAATATTGCTCATGAACATTCAACACGAATACAATTTAATGAAATAGTGCACAGTAATATTCTTGTCACCTTCTTTTTATTTGTTAGCAGTTTTTCTTAATATCTGAATGAATGTACAGCGTGACAAAATCCATCTCAATCCAATCTGAATCACAGGATACAAGAAATATCTAATCATTTACTGTACTTACTTCTAAATACTATTTTATTCAGCAATCAGTACTCACTAGCCTCCATCTTTAATTCATCTTTATTGGGAAAATTTCATTCGTGCTGTAAAACATTTCAACAATCTTCACTTTTTGAAGGTCAATTGTCAATACAATTTAGAATTGGTTTCAGTTTCCAAATTCTTGTAGCTTAGTAGCTCTTGGTTGTATCTTTTATTTTTCAGTTTTCACTTCATTTTTAGCACATTTTAATAGTAAAGTAGAAAATGTTCCATTAATATTCCATTGTTTTATTTTATCATTAAATAAATAAATAAATAAGCTTTATTTGTCATAAGGGCCATGATCCATACAAAGAGTTGCACACTAACACAATACATAAATTACAATTACAACATCAACACAATTGAACAACTCCTCTTCGAATTCTGGATAACACTATTGAAATGAAATAGCTCGATGTAGACTCCTTAAAATTAACAAGAACACAGATTTAAAGCTATCAAAATAATTGATTGTATATGGGGGAGTAATTTTTTACATGTCACCGTGACATAAAAAGCTTTACTAGTAAAACAATACACGATCTTTCAGATATTGATTAGACATTACAACAACAAAAGATAAAAACAATAACCTGCTCCTCAAAAGCACCAACAACTTTTACTACAACCTGTAAAACAACCCTTCAGTTCCAACAATATTTATGATTATCAATGAACAATTACAATTACATTTAAAAACAAAAAAATAAAAGATCATCCCGTAGTCTCTAAGATGTAATTTCGCACGTTAATAGCATGAGTAATATATTTGTAAATATCTCTTATTTTTCAATTTTTCAATTCTATTCATATTTTCAGTCAACTTAGGAATTCTTTTAATTTAATTTTCAATTCTATTCCTATGTTCAGCCAATCTAGAAATTCTTATCAATCTGCAGTGCTGAAATCATCATGTTGAAAACTTTCTATTATTATACTGATTTATTGTTTCTCCAACCATAAGATATTCACCAAATCATATCATATAATATTTCATCATTTTTACTTGAAAAATTAAAACATTAAATTTATTGAGATTCGATTCCACAGACTGTGAAAGAATATTGTTTTTTATAATAATCCTGAACTTCATCTAATGTTCTGAAGAAAGCGACTTTTAAAATTACCCACTAAAATTTGGACACTTCCTTTCCTCGATTTAAATTACAATTCTTTTTTCCAAAAGTGTACAAAAACTGTAAAATTTGCGCTATGAATCAATGTATTGTTAATTGTTAGTGCTACCTACTGTTTTTTTAAAAATCAGCTAAGTTTGTAAAATCGATAGGACTGGACTTTTTGTACAGAAGAAATTATTTGAACTATTCTCATTTTATTTATTCATTCATACATTCATACATAGGCTACAATATAATTCTCAACTATGAATGATTGGGATAGGAACAACAGGCTTGAAGCCCAAAACTGTCCTATTCCAAACTTAGATAGAAAGTGTCCAAGAATAGGTTATTTTTACACTTCACGATTTTTGTCCAATTTTGAGTCCAAAATATTTATAAACTAGGAATTTAGAATTTAGGAAAGTTGAAAACCAAATTAAATAAGAATACTCCATTAAATCATCACTAATAACTGAAGAATACTGTATTTATAACTGACAATTTTAAAACGTGAAAAGAAACTCAAACTTACTCCTAAAACAACAGCTTCCTATGATTTTAATTCAAAAAATCTATCATCATGCAATTTGACCCATACAAACATTTTTCAACAAATTGAAGCTTTCACTTGTATCACTGCCTTACAATATCAGGTCTCAGTAGCTATCTCTGGGCAGTAAATAACATTACAGCGTTGTAAGTGCAGGTGTTTGCAAAGTACATTAAAGAGATTTCCTAACGGTCTTAGTAGGGCGCCCTATATTTGTTGTCAAGCGTGATACTTCAACCTTATGCTTGCGGGTGGAGTCAGTACACACTTATTAAATCAACTAATCATTTTTTATGAGAAATATTGCTCCAGTTTTCTCTTTATGTTTCCACTTTTTATATTTTAAAGTGTAAATAAAAAGATATCTATGTTTTGCCTTTATAATTATTGTGGAGTGTCGTCTTAGACAAATAGACACATATGTCGTTTTAGACGACATATGACATCTCTTTTCTGTATAGGGCTACTTTTTATAAAAATAGAAAGACAAATAGAAATCTCAGTACCCTTTATGAGTTATTTAATCACAACATGTTTCGGACATTGATGCCATTTTCATTAATGGTATTTCATTAAAATGGCAACAATGTCCGAAACATGTTGTGATTAAATAATTCATAAAGGGTACTGAGATTTCTGTTTTTCTTTCTATGACATATGACATATCTCTGGTCGGCAGTACAAAGGTGTTAAGTCAAAAAATCTGATTTTCCAGTAGAGAGGAAAGAAGATTTCAAAAAATTCTAACACAAGACTTGAAACACATCAGATTCCAAAGTTAACACATTATATTCGTTTTTATCCACCATTCTGAATGGTACTGATGCATTTAATCAATATCAGATAGAATTTGATATTTATTCAAATTTTATGACTTAAGCCATTGGGAGCATCCATATTTGATGGATGATTGTTGACTTATGTCTAAAATACCAGATTCCTTGCATATAGATTAGATGAGGTAGATTGATCAAAATACTCTTTCAGATGAAAAATAGATTTATTTGATTTGAAATATTACTTAGTTTAATAAAAAAATAAATCAATTATTGTTCTCTTCATCATATTTACATCTCGCAGGTCTGGATCTATATCACAAGCCTGTGAAGCATGGGTTGTCAGACTCCTGTAAAATTCGTGGAATAGAGGTGGAATCAGAGGCAAAAGATCCAAAAGATCATTTTTCTTCTCCAAACTAATAGGTAAAATTCCGTTGTAGGATTTTTTACATGTGAATGACATAATGTTTTTCCCCCTTCTCTTGAAATTTATTCTTTTGAATGGTACATTTTCCCCTAAACTCTCTTTGTAACGCACAATACCCACTTCAGACTTCACATACTGGAACCATTGTATGTTGCGCCAAAAAAATTGCTCGTTCTCATCGTTTCTTTTCTTGAGAACTAAACCCTCTTTCAACAACTGGGAAAAGCTGAAAAAATGATCCTGCTTCATTTCGTGTACCACAAATGGATTCTTCTTGCCACATGACCGTACCAACTGGTACCAGTCATGTGGGTGGTAAATTGGTACCTGGGTCTTTTTCTTTCGTTTTTCAATGATTGAATGATCAACATCACATTCCATGTGAGTATGTCCTGAAACTAGAAATTTATGGTTGATTGTATGGATGTGTGGAAAATCAGATACAGCCTTCATAAACATGACAGATACGTGTGAGTTTTTGTTTTGGCCTCCACATGTATCTGAATAAAATGTAATTTCTTGCACAGTATGAGGCAATTCACTTATGTGTTGGTAGAGACAAGAAGCCACTTCATTAGCTCCCCTACCCGCAGTTGCTTCGTGCCACATATAATTGAAAGATTCTCCCGTTGCATTGTCATGTATTGTCAAATTGTAAGTCCAGAGCTGGCGTTTATAGAATGCAACTCCAGAGCAAAGAAAGGGCGTGGGTAGGCATTGCTGTAGATCAAAACTGTAGCACTTTTTAGTTTCATCAGCTTGTTCTTTGTCTTTTTTCTTGCAGATATATGCCAAATCAGCTTTTTCTTGATGAGCATTCAACTGACTTTCTACTTCGAGTTCTTCCTCCTTATTTCTAGACTCTTTGGCAACTTTCAGTTTCATGTGTAGAGTGTCACAGTTGTGACATGTATCAATGTGTGGTTTTTTGAAAGCAAGGTTGAAAGTCTTAAATTCCCTTGTGTATATTTTAATAGATACTGGATTATTGTGATCTTTCTTGTATAAATCGTACATTGTTTGAATGTTCAAGTGTGATGGAAGATAATTCTTGTCATTTGTACGCCTTGAATAGTGACTTTTATAGCTTGGGAATGATAGAATATGTTTTCTCACATAATTTAAAGATTCCTCAGTGGTTTTATTTGCAGGAGGAACAGTTTTACCACGCTTATCTCCAGTTATTATACCAGTAACACTGGATTTCTTCTTATCTAGAGTATATCTCACAAACCTGGGCTTCTCTCCTAAAGTCCCCAGAAAACATTCTTTGCATACAGTTTTACGTATGCCTTCAACTTCAAAGCAATACTGATATGTAATTTCTCGTTTTTTCTTCCCATTTGGTTCCCTTTTTCGACTAGTTTTTACTTCAGTTGATGTGACACACTTGGAGATAAAATCTGACCGTTTGTCTCTTGAACCCAATGACCAATATTCAGCAAAAATCTGTGATCGTAATAATGGATTAGGCTCTTCTAGAATGCGAAAACACTCATTTCTACATTTTCTCATAGGTTTTAGTTCTCTCTTACCAACTTCTTTTCCTGAAGTGCTAATGTATGACTGGCCTGTGTTTATCTTAATTGATCTCTCTTTCCTGAATGCCCTAGCCCATGGCTTAGTTTTTCCTCTATCATTCTCCGTTGTATTTTCAGAACCAGGAACTACCAATTCTGTTGATTGCTGCTTCTTGCGTTCATCGTTCAGTCCAGCTGTAGTTTTACTCGGAGAATCTTTACTCTTACCTTCGAAAAATTTGTTTACTTTAGATCTAGACCTAATAGAATATTCCTCTTCACTAGAATCACTCTCCTCCTCGGTTTTGTAATCTTCATCAACGTCTGTGTTGTCCATATCTTCGAACAATTCTTCTTCAGCCCACTCCATCAGCTCTGGCTCTATGTATCGAATTGGTGAAGATTCCACTCCTGGTTCCACTGAAAAAGATGAAATAAATTGAAATGATGTTCTAAATCTCTTATGTCTCATAAAGGACTGGTTACTTGCCAATTGAATATTTACTAAAATTTCAAACAAGATGAAGAATTCCATGAATACTTTTGCTCAAAAAGTGATGCCACTGCCAGCAATTGAACAATATTCAACTGTAACAAGCATTGTGCTTTACCATCAACTAGCATTACAATATTATTCAATTCATCTAATAATAGTGAATATTATTATCCAATTCATTTAATAATAGTGAAAATTATTATTTAATGTTTAAACACTGCTGAATTGTGAGAGCTGCAAGCATGAGTCAGGATAAAAAAGAATAAAGCCATCAATACATTCAATTTATATTGTGAATATTGCAATACCAACCTGACTCCATTACATGAACAGGCGATACACCCTCAAATAGCCCTTCTTGTTCCTCTTGTTCTGGTGGTGCAACTGAAAACAGAAAATATTTTTGTCATGGAATTGTAGCCCAATACAAAGAGTATACTTCGGTAATGAAATGTGAAGGAATGAAGTCATTATTATATTCGAATTTATTAATGAATGATTGATCATTTTATTTGTTCATGGATTAATCATTTTATTGTTTCAAGGAAACTCATGAGCAAGATGAGTTTAAATTGGTTGAGTTAATGCGATACATACCACAAAATATAGTTTGACTGAATTACACAGTCATACTATCAATGTATGTATCAATAGATTTTCAACAAATTTACAATTGAAGGTAACCACTACAAATTATAGATTATTATTCTCCACTGTATAACAAACGAAAACTCCCTTATCATAAAGCAAATATTTTATTAGAATATGTGTATTATTGTAGGTCAATATTTTTTTTTGTAATTTACATCACATGCATAGAATTCAATACCAAGAAATGACCAAAAATATTGGGGTAGATACAAATAATGAGTAAGTGGGAAATGAATCAGTGGGAAAGACAAGTTATACAAAAATAACAATCAAAGAAAGGAGATATACATCTGGGAAACATTAATTATAGATTAATATTCAAATTGATTAGTAATTTATACTGAGAATATTATAATGCCCACCTGATTCTATTAGATTATCCGGTGATAAATCCTGGGGAACCTTTTCTTGCACCTCTTGACCTGGTGGTTCAACTGAAAACAGATGATAACTTTTTGTACTGAAAATCAATTAGGCTAATATAAACATTAACTTACTTTCCAGCTATTAATTCTGTTATAAATCATAATCCTGTCATCACAAGTAAAAACTTCATCTTGTGGAGGTCCAATAGGTTTGGGTTTTGAATTGAGTAAGTTAGTATACTGTCTATTGTTTGACAATTTCTTGGTAGGCCTAATAGAAATATCTTTATTGCTATTAAATTCATTATATAAACATCGGCCATTGTCACTGCTAAATCAAAACATATAGGATTTGGTTTGAATTTAGTTGAATTTGCTGAATACATTAGGGTTTGCTGATGACTATCAAAATTTTCATTTTGTTCCATTCTACGAATAGCCTACTTAGCCAGAATGCAAATTTTCACGCATGATAATAAAAATTGAATCAAACTCAAATTTTCGATAAATCAGTCTAAATAGTAATAAAACCTACTTTAATCATTCATTGCGTTATTGTCACAGTTTTTCATACACAAAAATTACATATTTTGATGAAAATAATAGAATAGGCCTATTAGTATGTGTTCCAGAAAATTTCTTGTTTTTAATTCAATTTTGAAGTTAAAAAAATTTACTTACTTGATGATGAAAGGAGATAATCATTTGATACAATATCACATTTTTCTGCTGTTAAACACATATTCACCATCCTCCTCGCTCTTTCAGACATCTCGATTTTAATTTTATTGCAAATAATTAATTAAAAACAAATCAATTCCATACAGTCATGTTTTCCAAGCGCCCAATGTTCAATGCTCAATCTGTGTTATGTCACTGCCAGTATGATAATTCTACAAACGTCAGTGGTACCAACGTCACAAGTAAGACTTAAGTCTATTGTACCAAAAGGTGGAACGCGAGTGGTGCGATATAAATGCCATATGTTGACTTGAGACTTTTGTACCGCAATGGGAAATTCATCACAGATGATACTAATGTTATAAGTCAACTTAAGACGTTTGTACCATACTGTGAAATTTCTTTATTTCATGATGTGAGATGTGACTAAAATACCATCATCAATAACTCAGGTTATATTCTTAGTAGACTTATGCTGTTTGTACCATCTGAAAGCTAATTTTTTTCTACATTTTCCTATTGACATAACTCATTTTGACCAAAAATTGACTTAACACCTTTGTACTGCCGACCAGAGATATATCCTCTGTTGTAGATAACACTGAACTCTCTTGTTAGAATTTAATGAATTAGATCTGTTGTTAGTAATGGATGAGTCAGATATCAATCAGGAATACAAGACTATTTATTGTTTGTTTATGCAAAAAAGAGAAATTATTGCACTTATTTATTCTTCTTTATTATGAACTCGAAACTTCAATTAATTTTCTTGTGGTGAGGGGGTGTCTATGTAGCCTAAATGTCAAATCTAAGAATATAGATTTTTCTCTCCCTTTTATCAATTTTTTTAATTTTGTTCCTTTGTAATGTACGATTCTATAATTTACTATGTATACTTATATCGGCACCTACTGAAAAACCTTCGGGTTTAGTGGGACCTCCAATGTAAATATTTTGTTCAATAAAACTTGATTGATTGATTGATTGATATAGATTCCGGTGAAAAAACTAGAGAATTACTATTGAATCTCTAATTTTTCACCGAAATTTGTATTATTTATTATAATTTAGTTATAATAATGTGAAATATTTCTTCTATGTTCAGTTTCGAAGCATCTAAATTTGAAAATCGTTGTGAAAATACTTGAGGACTGAAAATTTGTGAATTGAAGAACTACAAGACTTAACGGACTATGTGCTATTTAAATTTGGGAGAGGAATAGCACAAGGTTATCTTATTTCTCCTCTCCCTATAATTTTGATAATATAATTATTGTATAAATGAATAAAGGATTGAAACTTACATAAACACCTCCCGCATCAAAAAAATAAATATAATTTAAGTTTCGAATTGATGAGAAACATTAAAATACTTGAAGATTAAGATACCTAAACATTAAATACTTAAATACTTAGACGTAGTGTCTGTTCCTTATTCTTATTATTAAGTTGAAAAAAATAAATATAATTTAAGATTTGAATTGATGAGAAACATTGAAATACTTGAAGATTAAGATACTTAAACATTAAATACTTAGACGTAGTGACTGTTCCTTATTCTTATTATTAAGTTGAAAAAAAAATGATGAGAAACATTAAAATACTTAAAGATTGAGATACTTAAACATTAAATACTTAAATACTTAGACGTAGTGTCTGTTCCTTGAATAGATCCTCTTTTGTTTTGCTTCAGGAGTCTACTATTACGAATCATTATTGGAAGTGAATCGCGAATGTCATGTTAGCTGGAAATTAACTAGGCTATGTTGAAACACAATAGGCTATGTTGTATACTCTATAGTCCCCACGAGGTGGCAGTCGTTTTGTCTTTTAACAATTTCAAAAAAGGTCAGCGCCCCAAAGACCTTTGGAAGGTAGAAGATAGACAATAACGAGACGAACGATTGTTGGGGATATGTGTGACCTTTTGATCCTGAAATGGCAGACTAAGGTCACATACATAATGTCGCTCCATTATATGAAAAGTAGATTGCGCTCCAGACTTTATTGGAGAAAATTTAATATGGCTTGGAAGTACGTCGCACGAACATTGGTGATATATAGTGTATGCTCGCTTCTCACAGTATATTTTCATGTTGACAACTTTACAGGCTCAAACTTTCAGAATGTTCCATCTTGAGGGGTCTCCTTGAGCTTCTTCATGAACCTATCTAACGAACTAGGTTACTAATGATCATGTTTGTTCTACTGATTTGGATTCATCTCAATGGGTTTAATCTATACTATAAATAAAGTTAGATTCTTAATTAACCGAGGATGGTTATTTATGCCTATTTTCAGTTCTTCAAGATTTCATTACGTCAAGTTTTCAATTTGTCATGCTTCCAGTTGTTGTAGCAGCTGAAAATTTCTTTTAAAAGGGACATTAGATGATAGGTATGATTGGGGATCCTATTCGAACAAAAATAACTGATTTTCTGTCTCATCAAAACCGCACCGATTTCTCAAACCGTTCAAAAGTCTCATTCATAAAACTCATTCAAAGATACTGATAAATCATCCATCTATCCATCATCTTTACTATAATAATGGAAAGAGCTGGCTCTTACCCGTACGTGATGTAGGAAAATATGTTTGACACATCAACATGTCTGAACTACTGAACTGATTAACTTGACATTTTGCATAAAGATTATTGATTTACTGAGGATGGACTATTTTAATTTTTATTAATCGAATTATTTTTATCGATTAATTTAATATCCTGTTGTCTCCATTAATAAAATTATTATTATTAATTATAACTTTATCAATTGAAGTGAATTTATTCATCTTATGAAACAAAGTTTACATCCGATAAAAACCGAATCAATTACTTTTCCATTGTAAATTATTTTGGTTGTTAATAACTTTAATATCAGCATAGAACTATAAAACTAAATTCAATCGATTTGTGGTTGTCCCTTGCACAGACCCTTGCGGAGCACGGGCAACTTCTGCTCGTTCTCAATAAAACTATAGTGTGGTCCACGTTATAATGACAGTAGTTGTTCAACTTTGCAATTGCTATCCTTGTCTATCATTCGACAAAGCCGGTGGTACTATCCTTTTCTAGCTCCACAACGATGCCAATTATGTTTTTTACAGTGCAGAAATATAATTAATTAATGCGGAGAATCGGCATCGGTATTCTCCTATCTTTATCCACTGCCATTATAACGTGGACCTCACTATAGAGCTTTAGTGAGGTCCACGTTATAATGGCAGTGGAGAAAAATAGGAGAACAACGTTGCCGATCCTCTGTCTTGTCAATGCCTACTATAGACGGTAGCTGATACAGGTTTATTGATGTAGTATATTAACTACTGTTCATTCTCGTTTAAAATAATCAATTATATTTTATCAAGTAAGACATTTTTTCAATTATTTCATAATGAATTTTCATAATTAAGATGAAATATTTTGTTAATTCTACATTGTTAAAAGACGATCTGGCAACAGAGCAAAGCGAGAAGAGATAGCGCTATCTGCTTTGTTGAATGATAGACAAGGATAGTAATACCATTGCTAATTAAACACTGCCATTATAACGTGGACCTGACTATAGGTGATCCAACTTTTTATTTTTATTATTTATTATCTAAGTTGATAATGTTTTTACCTTGTTAATTATACTTTGATTATCTGATCACACAACTGGATACGTGATCAGTATAATTTCCAAGATACTATTTAATTTCTACTTTTGTAATTTGTAATTTGAGAAGGAAATAAATTCATTTATTCATTCATTTATTCATTTATTCATTCATTTATTCACTTGATTTACTCATGAAGCTTCATGTTCTTGATTAATAATATATTGAATTACATGTAACTTGAATGTTTTTTATTGTTAATAATTTTGATTTTTCGAATAACTCTATCACATCCTAGTTATGTTTGCCACATAAAAAATCTATTAAGTTGATTGAAATCAAATATGTTGGTGAATGTTGGTTTAAGAAACGCAACACTCTATTCTTTTCTATCGATTTGCTCCACTATTTCATATCTACGGCTACGCACTCTCAAATGCTGTAAGTGCTAAGAGCTATGTTGAAGTGTTGAATTGTTGATGCTTGTAGAATTGTAGACACTTGACTTAGCAAAACGTCATTGACTGTTTCTCTATCACTTTAATAAATTACATGCTACTCTGCTATGCGTCAACAACTCTTCAATTTTATTTAAATCTATTCTGTTATTGTTGGTTAGTGTTTAATTGTGTTTTAGTTGAACATTTTCGACGGGTAAATTGATATCTTCACTGATACCTTCTGACATTGACATTGATGATATCTCCATTGATGCCTCAAATTTATATCTCCAATGATACCTTCTCATATTGGCATTGATGATAATTATCTTCATTGATGCCTCAAATTTATATCTCCAATGATACCTTGTGATATTGGCATTGATAATATTTTTATTGATGCCTTGAATTGATATCTTCACTGATACCTTCTGATATTGGCGTTGATGATATCTTCAGTGATGCCTCAAATTGATATCTTCACTGATACCTTCTGATATTGGCATTGATGATATCTTCATTGATGCCTCAAATTGATATCCCAATGATACCTTGTGATATTGGCATTGATAATATTTTCATTGATGCCTCAAATTGATATCTTCACTGATATCTTCTGATATTGGCATTGATGATGTCTTAATTGATGCCTCAAATTTATATCTCCAATGTTACCTTGTGATATTGGCATTGATGGTATCTTCATTGATGCCTCAACTTGATATCTCCAATGATACCTTGTGATATTGGCATTGATAATATTTTCATTGATGCCTCAAATTGATATCTTCACTGATATCTTCTGATATTGGCATTGATGATGTCTTAATTGATGCCTCAAATTTATATCTCCAATGTTACCTTGTGATATTGGCATTGATGGTATCTTCATTGATGCCTCAAATTGATATCTTCATTGATATCTTCTGATATTGGCATTGATGATATCTTAATTGATGCCTCAAATTGATATCTTTATTGATTTCTTCTGATATTGGCATTGATGATATCTTCATTGATGATTTAAATTGATATCTTCAATGCTACCTTCTGATATTGGCATTGATAATATTTTAATTGATGCTTTGAATTGATATCTTCACTGATACCTTCTGATATTGGCATTGATGATATCTTCATTGATGCCTCAAATTGATATCTCCAATTATAACTTCTGATATTGGCATTGATGATATCTTTATTGATGCCTCAAATTGATATCTTTCTATATTGGCATTGATGATATCTTCATTGCTGCCTTAAATTGATATTTTCACTGATACCTTCTGATATTAGCATTGATGAAGAATATGAAGAAAAGACCAGTTCAGTGACAGGGCTCGAGCCATGGTTCAATAAGTTTGACTGCGTTGTGCCATGCATGATATAGTGGCTTGATGGATTGACGTACTAAGCTTCATCAAGCCTGATAATGTTGTCATATTGCAGCTGTAATATGGGCTCTAGCCCTTGCTCTTGTCATATATCACTGAGCTATGAACCCGCATTGAATTCACTCCCAACTCCCAACATGCGTCACAAACTTGGCAAACTCACCATTTTCCGACTGTGGTCTCCAAATTCTATGATGGTGTGAGCTACTCCACAGATTCACATACAATATTTTACCAAAATACTTATTTCGTCGATATATGTATGTTTCTGTTGAATTTACAATAGAATAGATCAGATTTTTCATGAAGTGGTGAAGATTAAACAGTAATAATGTCCTTTCTAATATTGACATAATATATTATGCGCGAATTCATAGTGCTTTTACTTTTTGTGTAGTTGAGAAGTTGATATTGTGGTAATTATTCATATTGAATAAAAATACTATGAAATTGTCAAAAACCACAGATTTATTGATACTTAGAAAGACCGGTTTCGGTTGTTATACCATTGTCAATTTCTGATAAACTAAAACTAAATACAAGAGCAGCATAATTTATACTAGTAGGCGAGTACTGCTATTGGTCAAGGGCATGAAATGACAAGAGTAATTAGGACAATTCCCAATATAGTTTAAATTACCAGATTCATTTCATCCAATACAACACTACGAATTTAGTTTTAACATAACATTGTAAGCATACATTAGTCAATAGTTTTTCTATTCACATATTTATTTTATTATCTTTTACTTGTTTTCTTGGTTCTTATTTTGTACTGAAAGTAAATTTTGTTATCATGGCAAGTCTGTTGCTTAAGCCGCCATTTTGTGACACCGTTAAGTGGGAGGAGACTGGCTAGCTAGCTGGGCCAATGGCAGGCGCTCATGCCCTTGACCAATAGTAGTACTCGCCTACTAGTATAAATTCTGCTGCTCTTGTATTTAGTTTCAGTTTATCAGAAATAAACAATGGTGTAACAACCGAAACTGGCCTTTCTAAGTATCAATAATTCTGTGGTTTTTGACATTTTTTAGTATTTTTATTTAACATAGTGCTTTTGTTCTTTATACCAGTGCATGATTTATTATTTATGGCTTCAAGCTTGGATTAATTTGGTATAGATCCCTGTTATTTTTTGAGTAATTATAGAAGGTGATATTGTGCTAGTTATCCACACCTAATAAAAATTCAATTTGCACTGTATGTTTTTTGCATTATTGATTTGACGTTTATTGTTAGGGGCTAAACATTATGGCATCATTCTATTAAAAAAAAAACGGCTCACTTGGATTTGGACATCACCACCAACACAAAGTTTTGCATCACCATCATCATCTCTACTTCAGGGATTAGGTTTATTAATCAACCTGTTCCGGTGCCCATCTCTTTCTTGGCCTCCCTACATCTCTTTTTCCAGTAGGTCTTTAGTTTTGGACTTCAAGTGGCATTCTCCCAGGTGGCATTCTATTCAAATGACTACACACAGTTTTTTCCCTCCAAAATAACCACTCGGTGGTTCGGATCACATCTAAAACTGTAGGAGAAGACTATACAATTTACTTCTCCATATTACTCCTTTCATTTTACAGTTGCAAAAATGATTCATTTCATTTTATTTATTGGCGTATCGTTTCAATGTCAGTGCATTGGCAACAAATAAGTTTTTTCCCCAGATCTTGGCTTTGGTTTTTTATTAAATTTGAAAATTACAATACAAATTAATTTTATTTCCATTAATATACAAATAAACAATCTAATCAATAGAATGTACATAATATTCAAAAATACAATATATGAAATTTACTACAAATATAAATAAATTGCATTTTTTCGGAAACTAACCTACTCAACTATGGGAAACCCATTTTCTAGAGCAGGTGTAGTAGTGATACAATTACATTTAGAGTGAGGGTGCAAATACATTGGGTAAGTGAGCTCACATATTGTTCGAAATTATGTTTTCTATATTATGTCTTCCAGTTGTTGTGATCCACTTTTTAACGGCACATTTAAATTTTCTTGAGTTTTCTATTATCTTGATGTGTATAGGAAGTATATTGTGGAGTTTTGATGCTAGGTGGTTGAAGTGTCGTTGTTATGTTGCCTTCCTAGCCACGTTCGTGATAATTATTGAGAGAATTTGAAATCTTGAGAGAGGTGAATTGTGATTTATGAGAGAAATGAGACCAATGAATAGCAAGTAAATTTCAATACATGAGTTTCATAAACCATTAATTCTGACATTTCAAATTCATGCCATTTTTTTATTCGAAATGATAAAGTTTTTATTCGACTGTGAAAGGTGAAACCGATTGGGAAGGAAAGTTACACTGGGTGGCCTGAATAAATGCCACCACCTTCATAGTTCAGCCATTATTTCTCGACAAAATACCTACTTGAACGTTGACCGTCCATTTGCTAATTATGTCACGCCTTACAGGTTTATAGGGCAGGTTGGTTCGAGTTATGGCTGGAGGTCTCCAGCGGCGCACGAGAGCGCATCACACAAAAATTCGTGTCGGAGGAAACTTAATCTAGATGTTCCGGCGTTTATTGGTCGACGAAGGCTTTTAGCGTATTACGCCGGCGACGGGTGCTCACCCGTCTGACGTGACAGCTTTCCCGGGGCGTCCGGAAACCAACTCTCTCACTCTCTCTCTCTCTTTCTCTCTGTCTCTCTTACTCTCAATCTTTCCCTTACTGTAGGGTGCCACACCCAGGAAGTAACAAACAACAACACCACCCTGAGAGTGCCTCTCCCATTGCTCCTAATAAAATAAGATGGAATGCATGATAGATTGCCTGACCCCTTCAGACGTTTGCGATTTTCACTCGCAGACAGTCATTAATTTCTGCTATTGGCGTTCGAGGCAACGATGGACATTCTAAACGCTTGATAGCATCTAGTCATGGAAGTTTGAAATGATTTTTGGCCTCATGAATAAAGATTATTACTCTATAATTTGATTGTTTGTGGTATTTTTCCTCCCACTTGTGCAAGTGTGGAAATTGGATAAACTAGGAAGGCTTCTTCTATATTCAAGTTGAAAATACTAGGACAGTTTTCATCACCTTAAATCAAGGAAAGGAGTTTATCAGAGATTGACAATGGTGTAACAACCGAAACCGGTCTTTCTTACTACCAATAGTTAGAATGAACCTAACCATCACTGTGGTTTAACTGTGGTTCACCTAACCTCACTAATACTATCTGTGGTTTTTGACTTTTTCTTAAGTCTTTTTATTTAATAAAGGAAAAGAAGTTGAGGAATTACAATTGTGAGGGTATTCCAATCAATAATTTCATTCAATTCAACACAAAATACATAAAAGAAATCAAAATACAAAAAAATCACAATCTAAATCACCCAATATTAAATGTGAAGGTTTTTCAGACGAGTCGGCAGGGCAGTAAGCTCTCGGATTGGCTGATTCTCGATCAGCTGATTCCCGATCGCCAACGCAATCAGCCAATCGGATAGCTTCTTCCTGCCCTAACGACTCGTCTGAAAAACGTCACGTGTGGCTCGGCCCACAATCACATTCGGCTAGGTGCACACCAGTTAGTCAAGACAACACAAGACATGTTTAGTCACAATACTTCTCATTGTTGCTTGTGACGCAACTCACAGTGATTAGTCGTTGCAATTAGACATGTCTTTATAAGCAGCTATGTGAAGTATTGTGACTGAACGTGACTAGTCTTGTCTTGACCAACCGGTGTACGCCCAGGCTTAAGCCTTAGACATAATCAGACACGTTCAGTCACATAGTTGCTTATAAAGACATGTCTAATTGCAATGACCAATCAGTGTGAGTTGCGTCTCAAGCAGCTATGGGAAGTATTGTGACTGAACGTGTCTGATCTTGTCTTGACTAACTGGTGTGCGCCTAGCTTTAGAGAGCAACTATTTTTCAGAGGAAACTACACCGACCATTTGAACTGTTTACAGAGTCAGGAGCATGTATGACTGAACAATATTATCCATTATTGGTAAAAGTAATTGCATCATATCAGAAGGAATCATCAATAGTATTGAGAAAATCCTGTAAAAGTTTGGACTGATATCTTAATCAACTGTGAAGTTATTCATGTTGATGAGCAGATTCATCCAATCAAATTGAAAGCTGTCATTAACGGAACATACATTCACTATGGTAATTAAGGGTGTAGTGATCCTGAACAGTTGATTATCAACTAGATGGTTTCAAATGATTGCTATTGAACTTTTGTGAGTAAGCACGCTTCGTGTTAGGTTTATCGCTGATGAATTAAAGAGTGATGGAGAATCGTTAAGTTTTGATGGTCGTGTGTACGCAATTACCTTGCTATCCGACCGGGAAAATTGTCGAGAGAAGAAGGGAAATTTCACAGTACGGTTAGAGATTATTTGGCGCTGTCTTCCCACACATTTTTGGAAGCAGGGATGCTACTTCGCGTACTTACAGAGCTGCGCCGACAGCGAATGATACGCACCTACCGTTAGAGAATGCAACTGAATGAAGATAATACATTTTTCTGCTTTCCATTTGTGTTTTTTGAGTCTGGGGTTAGAACAAATGAGCACTGAGCTGGGGCACGAATTCTGGAGTATAAAGCACATAGAAGCAACTCGACGTATGAGAAGCATGATAAATTATGTCTCCAAAAGAAGTGTATGAATCCAATGTTAGTTCTCATGGCTAGAGAACACTTGAACTAGCTTCATCCAGATTTCTATTCATCTTTGTTCAGAACAAGCATTCGCTTGTTTGGTATGACTCCAGCCTTAACACCTTATCACATTTATATCTTCAAGAAGTTGTTTGAATGATCCATACAAATTAGAATTGGAACCGTTTTAGGCGTAAGTTAGCCTGTGGTACTTTTCTATAAGTTTTAGAATTCTGAATGATTGAATAAATAAAAAAATACAAACATTATTTTACAGTACTTTTTGCAAGGTGTATCTTGAATTTTTAATACTCAATAACACATAATAAAATTATAAATTAATAATGTATAATAAGTGAATATTCTCTATTTAAAAAAAAACTGAGTATTATAAATTATTATTATTTTGATATTTGGAACATCTAAATTCAAAAGAAAGGTTTGTATGAATATTTTTGGACAGAAAATGTCGTGGAAATGTAGAAGACATAACCTCATTTGGACTTTCAATGCTACCTAAATTTGGGAGAGAAATAGCCCAATGTATTCTTAGTTTTTCTCTCCCAATCTGTGCTTCATTGTAAAAAAAAAGAATAAATGAATAATTTACTGTGGATGCGTTCGAACAATGATGTTCATCCACTGCGCTTTGAATACAGCTATTCGAATAGTTGGGCTCAATCTTAATGTTACAAATATACAATGGGATGAAAATAAAAATAGTATTTATTAACATAATAACCTTACATTCCTTAGCATAACCCAACAAATATTACTAAAGTGGAGTAAGTTATACTTTATTGATGAACAGATTTCATTATAAAAGGATTCATAGCGTAAATTATCATTGCATTTCTATTTTTATATAATCAGGTTTTGTATTGTGAAAAATGTTTCTTTCGATGAAGTAGACTTTGATTTGAATAGTACTTGAAGAATGTGATTGAGACACTAGATGCTTTATGAAACATAATATTACTCTCATTATGTAGTGGCTTGCTACACTTTTACATGTGTGTTATACATGCAAAGCTTGTGAACAGTTTGGCCAATTTACATTCATTTATAATCAATAACATCAAATTCATTCTCAAAAACAAATCAACAAAATGAGTTCGAATCCCGCTGGTAGGCATGGACGTTCCATCATCTCAATCACACTCGCATTTTTCTTTTTTCTCACACGAGCAAAGAGCTCATGATGGTATAATCCGCAATAAAAAAAGAAGATATTTCAAATATAAAGTGAAATGACAATTTCACCTGTAATTCGATTGGAACTATAATTTTCCTATATTTTTTTTTTAGTTGGATTAATGTGATGATTATCAACAACAAACACAGAATATTGTTATTTCAACTTACAGAAATAAAATTGTGTAAAGTGATGATTATTTATTGGCTCAGATGAATGTCAGCCAAGGAAATACTATGAAAAAGTGTGGTGATCTGAGGAGAGGGTGGTGCCATTTTCAGGAAAGTGTGGAGGTTGGTGTCAGCTGCTCTAGCCCTCAGTCTCGACTGGAGTAGCATCGTGGAAGCGACAATGGAAATTGAAAGAAAATCGAAGATGAAATAGAATGAAGGGGAAAAAGTAGGTCAACGACTCCAAGAAAAGCGGGTCAATGTTCTCACTTTCTTTATTATCGGCAACCACGGCCGGTCTCTATAGAAAGAGGAGGTGAAAATGTCCTGACGCTGACAGAAGAAAAAATTAAGTTTATCTTTTGTTTGCGTGAAGCAACGGACGGAAACCTGAAGCAACGGATGAAAAATTGTAACAACGAATAATATCACGGAAGCAACGGAGCAGTTCTGTCGTCAAGCGAGTTTTGGCTGCAGGTCGGCTGTAGTTGTACGGGCCACCAAGGAGCAAGGAAGCTCGGGAGCTCGGCGATCACCAGGTGTTGTGTGCTTTGTGCTGAGAACTGCGTTCGCGGGTTGTGGGAAGGCGTGATGTGTGACTGGTGATAGGGGACCCACGGGGCATGCCCTTATCGCCACAACTTGCCCCTGCAAGACAAGGGGCCGACCTTTGACGCCGGTTTGAGCTGTCATCAACCTGCAACCCTTCACATGCAGAATCTCCAGGTACTTGACATCTCAATCATCTTGTCTCACTAAACTCTGAACCTTCAACTCTTTTGAATAGTTTCACAAAACGTTATTGCCTAGAATTTTGAAGAAAGTAATCGAGTTTCTTGCCTCAGTGAGAAAGACCCCCATTCACCTGTATAATATACTACTAATAACCACTGTACCGTACTCCCAAAATGTTCGTAAGTAGAGGAAGTGGGTAGTTGAAAGGTAAATGCAAGTATACCTGTAGTGCCTGAAACTGGAAGATTTACTTATTCAGTTACTTCTCAGACTAAAATTCTAAAGAAAACCTCACATTTTTATCTAATACAGTACTGTACTAAAAACTTAAACATAAAAAAATCTTTTCAGGTACACTCACAATGTTTGAAGGTATTGCTTATACCTGAAATATTTACTTTCCCAGTCTTTGAATGAACTCTTTCTCCACACACAGACTTGTCTATATGGGGGAAATTCACAAGAGTGTTGAATATTTATTTATATATTTTTTTTACTTATGTCTGTACTGAATTTGTGAATAAAACTTTATTTTATTTGATTTGAGTCACTTTCCAGGCTGAAATGCTAGAGAAACCCTCACATTTCCATCTAGTTCAGTACTAGAACGTATTATATAAACGTTGTAAAAACAACATACATTAAAGATGTCTCTAAAACGGAAAATATTCCTTCAAGTGTGAAAGAAAATCGCATTATTTTATCTAGAACTCAAAACAACATACATTAAAGATGTCTCTAAAACGGAAAATATTCCTTCAAGTGTGAAAGAAAATCGCATTATTTTATCTAGAACTCAAAACAACATACATTAAAGATGTCTCTAAAACGGAAAATCTTTTTCAAGTGTGAAAGACAAACGCATTATTTTTTATGTAGAACCCAAAACCCAAGCATTCAGAAAATTTACTGGTTCTCACCAATTTGACATTAGGCTGTAGAGAAATCCACGTGCCTCCCTGTTTTGAAACTCGTATGTTATATACTTCTGAGTTATCTTCGTACTAAATATTGCATTATCAATGTACAATCTTCCATTGCAATAGTGTCTTGCGTTACTATCTCCCCATCTTCCTTTAGGAGTCTAGAATGTAGAAAATTTAGCTTCTGGCTTGGTACAGTAGAATAATTCAGACTCATCTACAACTAGAAGCGTTCAAAGTATTAGAGAATAAGGAAATCGTTTAATAGGACTTCAAACATTTTAAAGCTGAGAGGGAGAAACTACCTACTCTAGTACGTATAAAAATAGCTGGTGATCTTGAAGAACTCAGTGTAGTTCTTGGATGTTTATATACTACGAGTATTATTCTGAATTTTGTAGTAAGAATATATCGATTTATCAATTCAATTGTCATGGTATTTTGAGTAGTTGAACCAAAGATACTAAAAATGATGGTTTCTTGATCCATTCCGAGCTGCGATGTATTAACACACTTATTTTCTATGTAATTCACAAGACATGCAGTCAAATATATTAACATATTTATATATGATAATTTGACTGTATAAATTATATATCATTTTTGTCTGCATGTGGTGTGAAATACAGTACATAGAAAAGAAAGTGTGTCAAAGATATTAATAAAATTCTATTTTTCGAAGTGCATTGTGTAAATGAATCAGATAAAAGTACAAGCCTCTCCGAAGTGTGCTAAGACAATACTCGTACACCTTCTATCATTTATCTTTTACTATGTTGAGTTAATGCATAAATCACATGTTAATCTATCATGTTAAATGCCGAATGTCAACAAAGTCTGATGACATTCGAATTAAGATAATTGAAGAAGAAACCAGAATTGTTATTCATTGTCATTGAATCAAACGAGATTAAAAAACTCATTAACTTTGCACTTCGGTTGTCACTGGCTAGTTGCCCTAAGAATTGTGATGAATGAGTAGAAAAGAGTATTTGTGGAAGAAACTGAGATTTTTAGAAGTACTTATGGTATCGACGTTTTTTAGTTTTCAAATCACAACTTTATTAGAAGAGCTTCAATTCTAGAGGTTTATTTCTAGTCTATTCATAGGCCTCAATGCATCAATTGTGATCATCCACATTTTCTTAATCCTCCTTGGTCCCCTCTGGTAGAACAAAAATGGCAAATAAATAACCATTTAATAATCTTCAAAAAAAATAAATAATAACGAGCTTCGCTCGTTATTTATTTATTGATAAACAGAACTCAATTATTTAAAATGATTGGGGAAGGACTAACAGGCACAGCCCAAAACTGGTTTCTTCCCCGAATTTTGATTTATACACTATAAATATTCCAAAAAGTAGGTTATGTTCCATACACTTGAATTGAATTCAGGTAAAATTTTCAGTCCAAATATTTGAAAACATAAAAGTTCTAATTCAGATTGTTTACATACCAAATTGAATAACAAAATAACACTCACTAATCACTTAGAACTGTAAAATAATGATTAACTTTGAATACTATGATATATACCATCTCATGTCAACAAATCAGATTATTTTGATCGAGTCAATTAGAAATTCTAGATTTCTCGCGAGATACGGTAAGCTAATTGATTACACAGCTGATCTCCCACACAGGCACAAGCATCTTCTGTTATCGACAGACGACGAAATTATCATCTTTTTTTCCAAGGATGAATTATCCTTTTCATGTCCTTCAGCGAGTTTTCCCAGGGATGAGACCTAGTGCAATCGAATTTTGTTATCATAAACCTGCTATATTCCAAATTTCGTGAAAATCGTTAGAGCCGTTAGATCCGTTGAACTAAAAATATAAACAGATATACAGAAATTGCTCGCTACAGTACAGTACAGGATACAGTACAGTTTTGATTATTAATTATCAATGCCTTATCCAATTTTGAACTTTGCTGTTTACTCTCATATCAATGAATAAAATTTCTATATTGAAAATAAGCTGATATTTCTCCAGTTTTTGGTTGTAAATGATCAATTTAGTTCCTCATTCATTCAGTATAGAAGAGCCAGTCTTGTGCTACACAAATCTCAATGTCATTCAACCCATACTATTCAATTCCATCTCACCGCACTGTGTGCAATTGTATATTTGCATCACATTGTATATATCTTATCATGACACGTACACTTGACAATGGGAACAGAGCACTTGATATGAGTGGTCGGTTAATCATAGAGCTGTAATGTTATTTGGTAGGCTGAGCCTGCTTTCCCTTTCATTTACTGACAGGAATCATGACTAATTGCCCGCAGTACGCCACATGGGGCTGTCCTGGCTTGTTTCATTCAGTATCAACTTGAAACCACCAACATTGTCCAAAGCTCTCTTGTTACAGGATGTTCATAATGTGCCCAAATTCATCCTTGCTCTTTGGCTAGAATATGAATTGTTTTCAAGCATTTCCATTGTTTTCACACAATTGTTGGAAATGAAAACAGTTGGATGTTGTCAAAAATATCACAAATTTATTGTAAAATTACTTAACATGTTTCAACACCAATGGTATCATCTTCAGCGATAGCATACTTCTAAAATTCTGAGTTTCTTCAGCAAATACTCTCTACTCATTCATCAAGCAACCAGTGAAAACCAAAGGGCAAAGTTGATGTATGTATATTCATAATCTCGTTTGATTCAATGATAATTATCCTGATTCCTTCTTCAATTCATAACTCATCTTTATTTTTCACAAAATTTGAAAAAACACAATTATTGAAAATGAAAACATTGGGATGTTATCAAAAATATCATTAATTTATTGTAACATTACAAACATGTTTCAACACCAATAGTGTCATCTTCAGGGTGAAAAATTCAAAACTTTGAAATTGTATGTTAGAATACACTATTTTTCAGTAAATTAGTGATATTTATGACAACACCCCAGTGTTTTCATTATGGATAGATATCATAATATCTTACCAGCAACTGTACTACAATTATTGGAATTTTGTATTCATGCTTTTAATTGGTTACTTCCTGTATATTGATTAGAATGCCCTGCCTTATAAATTCCTGGTATTTACTTTCAAAATACTTGATGAACATGTTCTTATTTCCAAGACTAAAATAATAGAAAGTACCTCTCAATAGAGTACAGTATTTTCAATTTTTATCAGAAATCAATTTTAGATTTTCATTGGTTTCTTCTTGTGTATTGATTGGAATGCCCTGCCTTATAAATCCATGATATTCAAAATAACTGATGAACATATTCTAATATTCCAAGTTTAAAATAATTGAAAATGTCTCTCAATAGAGTATAGTATTTCCAATTTTCATCAGAAATCATTCTCAGCTTTTCTGAACCAACTGAACCAAATTTCAATTTTAATTTCTCATTCATGTTGAATATTTGAATGTGTGTCATTCATGTGTGCCATATCTCAAATAATGTACAAGTATTTCAACTTAACGTTATTTGTGTTTATTATCTAACATTATTTATACATTCAAATAATTTATCAAGATATTTCCATTTAAAAACCAAAACCTAACCTCCCTAACCTTTCCTTTCACCTTTAAAACCAAATTAAACAGAACCATCTAGGTTATGTTCATTTAATTTCATACTCTTGCACATGTAAGGTATATCTGAGGAACTCCCATTGGAATGTCATTTATCAAGGACCGGGAGTTGATTACTGATCCTTCGGCTAGATATAGATTACAATGGGATGCGAAATCACATTACAGTGACAAAGAGAGGTGTCTTCTCTTGAGAAACTCTTCGTCATTATCTTCACCTTCTATGTTCTCCAGAATCACTTTGTAATAATAATGCGTCATCATTTATTCTCAACTCTGTATCACTGTTCGTCATTATTCTATCTTGATCTTCATCTTTCATATTCATCAGTATTACCTTAAAAAATATGTTAAATTTTTATCACCCTCAATAGCATTTTTGTTCACTTGGGCTTGTACGTGGGTAATAAGGCGGATGATATGAACCTACAGTTTAAGGCTGTGCAACGGCTAAAAATAAACTTTCTACTGGTGATATTTTTCGATTTGTATATCATCAAGCTATCAAAATGAAAAAGTTTTCACTGATATACATTTTTTTTCGATCATTACTTTTTGAGATATAAGCGCCTAAAGTTTAAATTTTTGAGACAGAACATTTCAAATTCGGTAAGAGATAACTCCATGAAATTTAGAGGGTAAATTCTTCATGGTATTGTTGATTGAATAAAACAAAAATTTTCTAAAAAATATCAATTTTTGAAAAATTTTTTCAATTTACCAAAATTAACTCAACAAAAAGTTATTTTTAGTAAATTGAATAACTTCCTCAAAAATTGATATTTTCAGAAAATTTTTGTCTTATTCAATCAACAATAGCCTACCATGAAGAATTTATCCTCTAAATTTCATGGAGTTATCTCCTACCGAATTTGAATTGTTCTGTCCCAAAAATTTAAACTTTAGGCGCTCATATCTCAAAAAGTAATGATCGGGAAAAAATGTTTCCCTGAGAAAACTTTTTCTTTTTGATAGCTTGATGGAATACAAATCGAAAAATCTTGGAGAATATCACCAGTAGAAAGTTTATTTTTAGCCTTTGCACAGCATTAAACTGTAGGTTCATTCATCTCTCATTATCATCCGCCTTATTACCCAATGAAAAAATGTTTCCCTGAGAAAACTTTTTCTTTTTGATAGGTTGATGGAATACAAATCGAAAAACTTTGGAGAATATCACCAGTAGAAAGTTTATTTTTAGGCTTTGCACAGCCTTAAGGTGGGTTCCGAAGCTCCAAAATTTCTTCTCAATTCTCGTTAATCATAGAATTTGTTCGATTGACCGAGTCACTTATCATCTCAACCCAAACCCTCTCTCCTCATGACCGAACCCACGTCAGATCGTGAGTAAGGGATGGGCATTAGTGCTTTCAGAATCACTTTCTTCCCATTTATCGCTAGTTTTGGTGGGGTGTGTGACCCGGGGGAAGGTTGGTGATATGATCAAGTAAGCATGCGCGAATATTCTCTCTTGGTAGAGAATCAAGCTCAGCGCATTTAGAATAGATAGTCTTTCACCCGGCCAACAAACCCCATTGTTGGCCTTTCGAGACATCATTAGTCCAGTGCCTTAAATGATTATCATTCACTGCCCGATTTCTGCCTTGCTTTTTATCCTCCAATTAAAAATAAGCTTACATCGATATTGTCGGTAAATCAATTAGTTGATGAATAATAACTTATAGTTCAGTGACTTTCCTTGGATTGACTCCAATTTTTTAGTGTTTTCTTCTGTACACTTTCTACTGGAAGGTTTGTATTTGATCTTACTGTTTTTCTTCAATCTCTTATCATCTCTTCGCTCAGAGATTATGAAAATTCATATACAATAATTATGATGACTTACTTATACGATGTAATCATTAATATGATCTCTTCTTTCTCGTGTATAGTTTGTGGTTTTACTAGGAACAGAACTATTAACGTTATCCTGTTATTTAAAAAATAGAATTCTCATTCTAGAGAATGTTGTAAAGTAACAACACTGTTGTTAAGTCAGTAAGTGTTCAATGTTGTAAAGTCACATGGGGAAACTAAGTGAAATGAATGTTTGTTCTTGGATCATGAATATGTTTTCCTTGTCATGTATGGTGAACCATTATTTGAAAAATCAATATCAACTCTCTTGGAATGGGCTCTGTCAATACATCCAAGAAGTTTTGCTCAAATAGGTAGTTGCCTGATTTTTCACGGTACATTATAATGAATTTTCAATTCAGAGACCATAAATCGATTATCTATTATTATTATTATTATTATTTCATCCACTGACCACCTGTAAAAGGGGTATAAGGATATGTCAATTTGTCATTAATCAAACAGTAACATGTTTTCTATCTTCTCAAACCTCCATCTTGAGGATTGTTAAAATCTTTGTATTCCTCCACTGAGTAGGCACATATGGATAGCAGCTCTTCTTTCAATAAAAATCTGAAAGCTTTACCTGACTTTTCTTTTATGTGAGATGGCAATAAGTTGTACATCCGGATACCTGAACTCCTTACCCCTCGCTCATACATAGTACTACGGTGTGCATCACCTCTCAAATTATTCCTGTATCTGGTCGAATATTTAGCAGTGAAGCTTGAATTCCTTTTTGCAACTTTCAAAATTAATTCATCATCAACGTGTGATCGATACTCAAATGCTTTGCCACTTCCTTTTCAAATTGATAGCATTACTTAGTTGTAAAACGGCTGTATCGTATACTTTTCTTGAAAGCTTCAAATTTCCTTGTAGATTTGTAAATGTAGCTGTTGATTTAGACACATTTCTGTACATTTTCCTGCATATTAATTCATTATCATAACAGATTCGATTTATAAATAACAAATCCTTCTGTATTGTTAAAACAGAGCATATTATTATGTATTTTATTTCTGTATTGTTGAAACAGAGCATATTCGTGTCTTTAAAACTGTTCTCGTTCTCAATTTTCAACTCTCATAGAGAAAGTTTCTCCTCAGGTTATAACGGATCGTAACCTGCACTAGAAAAATGAAGGAAACTCTTTTTTCCGTTTTTATGACTTCTGAAATGATTGTTTTAAAGACCTGATCTGTCTCGTTTCAAGTAGCACGTAGACTTTAATTATGAAAATAATAATTGGAAAATTGTGGAGTTTTCCCTCCCAGCAATGGCGTCGATGATCTTAGTATATTGTGTCTTTGTGTGTGTAAATACAATAAATGAAAATAGTAATATTGGTCAAGATCCATGCCATAAATGAGATGACACGTTTTAGCTCCATCAACTTCTTCATATGCTTCTGTTGTTCAAAATTGTGTTCCAATTTAGTTCCAATTCAAAAATAGTTGATTAGAATTGGCCTTACTACTCTATCTCTCTCTCTCTCTCTCGCTTCGTTTCTGATTATAAATTCAATCATATCATATCGTATCGTAATTCGTTTACAATCACATCCCTCATACTTTGCTCAAACTTTTCATTCACTACTCCAAATTGCATCAATCCATTCATTATTTGTAACGTGTAAATGTTTGCGAGTTTGTTAAACTCTCAATTTATTCATGAATTGGAGTGAAATCTCGTGATTTGAAGTCGTTACAATGGGGTTCTATTGGGAAGGGTAGTTGGTGATTGGCGTTCAGGGGTGGAGATGACCTTTAGTGAAGAATATTTATTGTTGGTGGCATGTTGTCTGTCTGATTGTTGAATATTACACTCATCTTCTCCGAGTAAACACTAAAATATTCAACAGTGTTTTGTACATAAATGTGAATAGCTTGGCATTCTAGTCAAACTAACTCCAATCATATTCGTGGTCGAGTGGACAATACTGTCCAAACTTTGCCACGCTATCAAATGTAGAAGTCTTTTAATTTCATATTTTATTAAATCTTTTTGTGTAGTTGAGAAGTTGATATTGTGGTAATAATTCATATTAAATGAAAAAGACTGAGAAATTGTCAAAAAAACACTGATTCATTGATAATTAGAAAGACTGTTTATCAGAGATTGACAATGGTATGTATGATAACCAAAACCGGTCTTTATAATTATCAATAAATCAGTGGTTTTTTGACAAATTCTCAGTCTTTTTCATCCAATATTTTATTAAATCTTTGTTAAAAAAACACCAATCATTCAATAAATAATCGTCAACCCTCTATGTTTGAAAAAATGTCTCAAAATATTTCACAGCTTGATATTATTTATTAGTAAAAAACATCCAAACACTCCTGATTTATCGGTTCCTCAATTTATTGGTAAGAAAACGATTTGAAATTTTTTTAGTCGACCGAGCGTTAGCGAATTCCCACTTTTGACCTAGGCCAAAATCGTTGCCCGCCTGTTTGTTCCATAGAATATTCAATAGAATTTTAGATTGAAGGTCAGAATAGTGAGAAGAATATGGGAGTGAAATTATTGGAATATGGGAATGTTGTGAAAAGAAATGGATGAAATCAAAAGGATCTCAGAATCTAACTCTTCACTCATTCTTCTTCTCTTTATTACTCTTCTTCTTCTTCTTCTTCTTCATCTTCTTCTTCTTCTTCTTCTTCTTCTTCTTCTTCTTCTTCTTCTTCTTCTTCTCTTCTCCTTACATCCAAGGTTTAGGCTATAACGCCAGTTCCGACTCACAAAAGCTTCAAATTTTCAACAAATATATACTTTGAACTATTATACAAACCGAGTTCGATGGCCAACGAAATTTACCCACTCCTTCGTCCTTTTTCAGGATACAACAGGATAACAGTATAAGTGCATAACAATTTTTGTGGCTTATCATTCAGCTGACTTGTTATTTGTATTTTTAGAGTTATCCTCTACGTCCTGCATGCGCCAACAGGTGATTCTGACTCTGAATTTTTCATCCCTGCGGGAGAAAGAGGTACAATCGGGAATTAGTCTCAGGAAGCGTACAGGTATTCCCAGTTACTAGTGACATCTACCGCTAGAAGTGAGAACTACACCAGTAGGCGTTCCAACTGACCAATCAGAAGAGAGCATAGGGAGCTGGGAGGCGTGGCTTGCTGCCATTGGTCCGTTATTCCATCATTCCCATTCTTATCCACACACACTTACTCTCTATTACGCTCTCGCTCACTCTCTCTCTCTCTCTCGGTCGTGTGCTGATAAGAAGGATATTATTTTATATCCTTCTTAGAGAATCGACAATTATTTGTTGAAACACCGCCGATTTATGAAGTTACATTACAACTTTATAATCGTTATTCTAATTGCATTTAATATTTATTCTCATTGATTAATTTTTTATACTTTGTAAAATTCGTTGAGTAATTAGCATTACCCTCATTCAATGTAAAAGCCAGTAAATATTGTAACATACACAAATAAAGAAATCTAATCTAATCTCTCTTAGTAGAGTGTTGATGGAAAGGATGGGTAGATGTCAAACAAAGAGACCGTAGAAGACTGAAAATCAGTCCTCAAAGTTCGCAGGCCTCGCCTGTTGTGTCCCCGGAAAGGATATTCTTGAATATATTTTTCCAATCAATTCCCTTACTCATTACAAGTATAGAGTAACCTATATTGATTCTCACATAATTATTAAAATTTGCGGACTTCAAAATCAGCAAAATAGATCATGAGCGAGCTATACAGCCCTGGGAGCTGGTATTAAACACTAGCATTAAAAGAAGTTTCTTCAAATCAATTGAAGTTTCTTCAGTGTTTATTTATTCATTTATTCACCATTTACAATCAACTTGAGGACAAAGAAACAGACTACAGTCCAAAACTTCTTTTCATTCCTATTTCATAAAATAAATTGTCCAAATAAAGGTTATGTGCGACTTTTCAATTCCTCTCTAAATTCCTCATTGAAACAAAACACAAACACTTGAAACAATTAGTTTTGAATTTAGAAAGATTAAGATCCTAATTGATAACAAAATGCCTTCCACTTAGCACTCAAAACTGTAAAATAAATATTAATTTGAAATATTTTTTTCTGAAAATTAAAACAATCTTCTCCACTAGAAGCATAGCTGAAAAAAGAAATGTTGAATTATTTTAATACAGTGTTGGAAAATGAATAATAATTGTCCTTGCAAGAGATAAGCATACAGGATAGTGTAGATATACTGACGTAATACATTGTTGGAAAAAGTACGATAATGTATTAATCTCAAATAAACTACCGTGAAAATGTGCAGGATACTGCACTATTTCAATTATTGGCATTGAAACATAACTTATCATGTTCACCTTTTGAAGATTCAATTTTCAAGGAGAATTATAATTATTTGGCTGATTGTTAGTGTAGAGATGATTCACCTGCTGAACCTTATTTCCTTGTCGGCATCAGTAGTTCCTAGAATCGTTGAATCAGACATTCTTAGTCATTCAAACATGAGACAATGACCTGATAGTTTTTTTCCTCTAGAGAGACGTTTCAGTTATCAAACGGCCGCTCCTATATTAAGATTAGAGTAGAGTTCAAACTCAAAGTACAGAGTACTTTAAGTAAAGAGTAGAGTGCAAACTCACATGTTACATCCAGACCAGGCCAGACAAGCTCAAGGAGAATCAGTGAGTTATGTATTATCATAGAGAAACAATAGCGTAAGTAGATATCCCATGGTATAGGGCGTTTATGTCGCAACTTCTACTGTTATCTCAAGCTGATTACTGTTAATTATTGTCGAATTTTACTGTTTTGTTGAGGTGAGAGTGTATAAGCGGCACCATATGAGAGACTACCACTGTCATACAGCTTCACGGGAAAGAATTACATGAACTTTCGGCTTGAGATAACAGTAAAAGTTGCGACATAAACGCCCTATACCATGGGATATCTACTTATGCTATTGTTTTTCTATGGTATTATTTTCTCCTTAGTGGTCTGGTGAAAAACGCTATTCAATGTTGTTGATCTTGTGTTACAGTTGTTACTAATTTGGGAGTAGTTCCTGTAAAATAACTATTGATATGTCATCAAAGTTGTAAGCTTGTTGCTTTCTGGATGATTTTAAAAATTATCTAACGACCTCTAGCTTTTTGCTATGCAGACCTCTAGCTTTTTGCTTTATACTGAACTATAATATCTATCTCTTCCAACTCTATATTTTAACTCTCTTCGAGAAACTTTTCGAGAAATGACAATAATTCTTCTCAATTGAAAGAATAAGACGTTATACAATCAACAACAATTATTCTCTAATATAACTGTTTACTAGTACTAGGAATAACGATAAATTTTTTTCTATCCTAAATTAATACTTCAAGTCATTTTACAAAAAAATCTTGTAATAGCTTCTCCTTGTTTTAAATTAGTTCATTCATAATAACTGCACAAAATTGATATAGGTATTAATCTTTTCCACGTTCACTAAGCACTCCTGGAGATTTACACCAGATCAGTTGGCTTTTTCATTTTCAATCTCCTCGTCAATGTTGAGTTCTCCAAAAGCTGGATTGCCTCAACGAGTCTCACAAGTCTCTATTTTGAATCTCTTCGAAACACTTTTGAGAAATAACAATAATTCTTCTCAATTGAAAGAATAAGACGTTATACAATAAACAACAGTTCAGCTGAAGATCTGGTATGTGTTTCCATGATACCTGGTTCTGTAATCTGGTCTGATTTTGAACTAATTGACCGAGTGAAGTGAGGTCTAAGATTCAAGTCGACGGTTTGGCATTTCTCTTAATGTTTATATGTTTTTATGTTGCGCATTTACGGCGAAACGCGGTAATAGATTTTCATGAAATTTGACAGGTATGTTCCTTTATAAATTGCGCATCGACGTATATACAAGGTTTTTGGAAATTTTGCATTTCAAGGATAATATAAAAGGAAAAAGGAGCCTCCTTCATACGCCAATATTACTGTAAAAAACAGACTATAGAATTATTCATCATAAATCAGCTGTCTAGTGGACTATAATACTACCCATTCAAAAACATCGCACATCTTGAAAATGTATCTTTCCATCAACGTTAGTAGACAGTTGACTATTTATAATACTACCCGTTCAAAAACATCGAACATCTTGAAAATGTATCTTTCCATGAACGTTGTAGACAGTTGCAGCCAGACCTGATAACAGTGCTCACACTCACATTCCGGGACGAAACGTCACGGTACGATAGGACAGAAAGCTCTATATTTATTTAGAATTTTTTCTAGACATTTTAAATTGATAAATTATTTATTAATTTTTGAGAAAACATAACAACAGGTCAATGTAACTTACTGTGCGCGAGGTCTACTGTTAACAGAACTACTTGTATAGTGGCATCGACAACATCAACGTCTTATTGTTTCAAGTATGGAGAATGAATTACTCAAAATCTCTTCCCATACAATCAATAATTCATAATTCAATTATTATCAACAATTAATAATTCTTTTGGCTAAGTCATTGTGTCTGGAACAGGGTGTGAAGGGTTCTGGAAGGGACTTAAATGATTTGTCTAGTAATTACATCGAAGAGGTCATCGAACGCTCGAGAAGTGCCAAAGTGTCAAGTTCAGACGTTGAACTCCATCACACATTATTGATGTCGTAGGGAAGGAAAACCTTGCCACTTGTCTGTGGATCAACTCACAGTGGATTTTCACAGTGTAGGGAGAAAGGAGATTGCTCTAGAACCAGGAATTACCACGATAGTGGATTTAAGACATCAACATATTGCTTATGATTGCTTATGATATTGCTTTCCTTGTTAGATTTTGATTCTCAGAATGTAGGGGGAAAGGAGATTGTTTATTCCTTACTAGCAGTTAACCCGTGCTCCGCAAGGGTCTGATTAAAAACTTGGCAAACTGAAAACTGGTCGTACTGCAATCTTGACGAATCTAAAATAGGCTTATAACCATCCTCGGTAAATTAAGAATCTTTATGCAAATTTCAAGATTAATCAGTCCAGTAGTTCAGACGTGATGATGTGTCAGTCATGTATTTCCCATCCCATATGTGATAGCCAATTTTTCCATTATTATATAATATATAACTGAAGAAGACATAATACTTGAAAACCTAACAGTATCATATTGATTTTTTTCAATACATCAATTTTAGTATCGATTAGATCCTCCACAATTTTGATCAAGCAGCCTTTTGTTTCCCCAATTCCCCCCAAAATACCTACAATATTCGTTTCACTCCGAATTTGTGCTGTCTGATAGTACATCATAACTGAAGAATATAAATTATTACTAATTTAATTGTTATCTGTTCATGTTTTGTTTATGAATTCCAATGATACAGCGTGAAACCCATGTCCATTTCATTTGTACTGGTTGCAAAATTTTACATTAAATAATTTTTTGATGAAATCCAATTTCAATCATAATGCAAACAATTTCCTTGAAAAATTATTTATAATAATACGTTTCGAGGGAAAAATCAAGAACAAAAAAAATGGAAGAATCGGGGACTCGAACCGAGAAACCTTCGCTCTGAAGTCGAGTACTCTACCGCTAGACCACGACACCGCTGAAATAATACGTCTTGTAACAAATGTTATTACCTCCTCATAAAAAAACACATTTTACAACAATGGAACAATGTAAGCCGTATTAACTTGATGTCCCGTGAATGAATTTTAAACTTAAATTCTGAAAAATCTAGAAGGAAAATTGAAATTTTGGCTTCGAGGTGCAAGAGATTGATATTTTTAGAATCTATGTGCAAAATTTGGAGATCTAAATCATTCCCGTTTTTCCGGTATGCAATCCACAAATTGACATTTTTTGATGCGAACAAACACAACCCTACTCTCTCTTATTATATAGATTGATTCATACAACAAGTAAAGAATAAGGTAACCTTGTACTATTCCTCTCCCAAATTCAGATTGCTCTAGAATCAGGAATTGTCACGATAGTGAGTTTAAGAAATGAACATATTGCTTATGATATTGCTTTCCTCGTTAGGTTTTGATTCTCACAGTGTAGGGAGAAAGGAGATTGCTCTAGAATCATGAATTACCACGATTGTAGGTTAAAGACATCAGCATTATATTGCTTACGGTATTACTTTCCTTGTTAGATTTTGATAGAAGTTCTTCAGCGACTTCTATCAGAAATAGCTGTATAAATTGGTTATTCTATGCTTCTAGACTATAGTGAGGTCCAGCTTATTAAGCCACTGGCTATAAGATAGGACAACAGCGTTGCCGATTCTCTGCCGAATAGATGATTCCGTAATACTTTATTCTTTAATACTTTATTTAGTTCATTATTGTTTGAAATAATCAGTCATATCTTATTCGTCATGAAAATATATTTTTCATTGATCTAATAATAAATTTTCATGATTGATATTTAAAGGTGCGTACAGATTTACGCGCCGCGAACATGAGCAATTCACTTTTGATCAGCTGATGCCAAGCTTTTTATATCTACCTTTACATACCTACCAAATTTGAAATGTTAAGTCATATTTTTATCATATGTTAGGACGATCCAGTCGGGGGTCCAGACTATACGTCTGGCTAAACGGATATGGCGAGCGAAGCGAGCCTGACGCCTAGTAATATAATATTCTTAGGAATAGCTCTGATTGAAGTAGCAGTACCCAATCACTTTTTCCGCGATAAATCAGGACCTCCTAAATAGGTATTTAGGAGGTACTGGATAAATTGGTATTTAGGAGGTCCTGGATAAATGCATTTCAATCTTCATCTTGGTGCCAACCAAACAAAGTCAACTCAACTTAATGCCAACCTGACAAAATTTTCAATTTAGTTACCAGAACAACTGTTTCGAAGAGGTACTCTCTCTAGATTATAGTTCTATATTAACATATGGTGTGGACATTTCATATTTTAAGATATTGGAATAAGAAGAATATACATGCTAAAAGACGAACTTTAAACCCTTAAAAACCACCCTTAGAGTTGAAATATCGCTAAAAGATTTCTTAGTGCGCCTCTAAAGGGCCAACTGAACATACCTACCAAATTTGAACGTTTTTGGTCCGGTAGATTTTTAGTTCTGCGAGTGAGTGAGTGCCATTTCGCTTTTATATATATATATATATATATATATATATATATATATATATATAGATAGATAGATAGAAGTTAAAAAGATATAGTATAGTATTAATTTAAAATCAATCACTGTATGGACTACTTTATTAAAATTAATAAAAACAATTTTAAACATGTAGTACCCTTTTTATTTAAAACATTTTAAAACTTTGAAACATTTCAACGACTTAAGTTTCAGCCTTTGAAATGGACAAAGTAGGTCGAAACTATATAGTATTATATAGTATAGTGTACAGTAGATATCTATCTACTTCAATATACATGAAAATAGTAACAACTGCACTGCTGACGGATGTTAAACAACATTTCAGAATAATTTGTCACTTTCAGCTTCATGAATGTGTTTTCACGATTTCTTTACAAAACGACTGAAGCGGAAACGTATGTATCAGATTGCGTTTGAATATGTATTATGTATGAAGAAGCTGCTTTGGATGCGGCATGGATTTAAACGCGGACAAGTCTACAACACAGCACACTAGATTGAATTTCACGACTTCTTTCAGCAATGAATATTGTTCCAGGGTTTGAGTGCGGGACCTGCGCCTCAAAATTTGTGTGTTTAGTGGGAGGGGGTGTTCATTATTTGCAAGAATGGGGTAGTTTCGTATTCGCAGTAAAAGAGGGAATGGGATCAATTGTATGTAAATGAACCGCGCTCCTCTATCCTACCCGATGTATCCGGCTAAGTTTTGCATTCCTTGACCTTCTAATAACTTCTCCTCAACCCCTGATCATCCCGCTCTGCCTTTTGTTTGGTTGGACTACTACCGATTTTGCCATAAGACTCAACTATGCCTCGAAATACATTCTTTTGGCATTGACTTGTTCAGTTCGTTCCGCGCTACCGTTGAGCTAACTTCTCGTTTGTGTGTTCAATTCTGTTTATTTTCCTAGTAGCTCTCTTATTCTGATGTAACCATCTATCATTTGTTATCGTCATTGACTGACGATATCCCTATACCTCTATCTCTACCTATATTAGTCCAGTCAATATAGACATGAAAAAGGGGGTGTGCTTGCAATTTATATTGTAGTTCTGATTCTCTAATATATTATTTGGATACATAAGAGAAGTCCAGAACCAATTTCTTCATGCAAAATTTTCAATTTAGTTACCAGAACAACTGTTTCGAAGAGGTACTCTCTCTAGATTATAGTTCTATATTAACATATGGTGTGGACATTTCATATTTTAAGATATTGGAATAAGAAGAATATACATGCTAAAAGACGAACTTTAAACCCTTAAAAACCACCCTTAGAGTTAAAATATCGCTAAAAGATTTCTTAGTGCGCCTCTAAAGGGCCAACTGAACATACCTACCAAATTTGAACGTTTTTGGTCCGGTAGATTTTTAGTTCTGCGAGTGAGTGAGTGCCATTTCGCTTTTATATATATATATATATATATATATATATATATATATATATATAGATAGATAGATAGAAGTTAAAAAGATATAGTATAGTATTAATTTAAAATCAATCACTTGTATGGACTACTTTATTAAAATTAATAAAAACAATTTTAAACATGTAGTACCCTTTTTATTTAAAACATTTTAAAACTTTGAAACATTTCAACGACTTAAGTTTCAGCCTTTAAAATGGACAAAGTAGGTCGAAACTATATAGTATTATATAGTATAGTGTACAGTAGATATCTATCTACTTCAATATACATGAAAATAGTAACAACTGCACTGCTGACAGATGTTAAACAACATTTCAGAATAATTTGTCACTTTCAGCTTCATGAATGTGTTTTCACGATTTCTTTACAAAACGACTGAAGCGGAAACGTATGTATCAGATTGCGTTTGAATATGTATTATGTATGAAGAAGCTGCTTTGGATGCGGCATGGATTTAAACGCGGACAAGTCTACAACACAGCACACTAGATTGAATTTCACGACTTCTTTCAGCAATGAATATTGTTCCAGGGTTTGAGTGCGGGACCTGCGCCTCAAAATTTGTGTGTTTAGTGGGAGGGGGTGTTCATTATTTGCGAGAATGGGGTAGTTTCGTATTCGCAGTAAAAGAGGGAATGGGATCAATTGTATGTAAATGAACCGCGCTCCTCTATCCTACCCGATGTATCCGGCTAAGTTTTGCATTCCTTGACCTTCTAATAACTTCTCCTCAACCCCTGATCATCCCGCTCTGCCTTTTGTTTGGTTGGACTACTACCGATTTTGCCATAAGACTCAACTATGCCTCGAAATACATTCTTTTGGCATTGACTTGTTCAGTTCGTTCCGCGCTACCGTTGAGCTAACTTCTCGTTTGTGTGTTCAATTCTGTTTATTTTCCTAGTAGCTCTCTTATTCTGATGTAACCATCTATCATTTGTTATCATCATTGGTTGACGATATCCCTATACCTCTATCTCTACCTATAATTATTAGTCCAGTCAATATAGACATGAAAAAGGGGGTGTGCTTGCAATTTATATTGTAGTTCTGATTCTCTAATATATTATTTGGATACATAAGAGAAGTCCAGAACCAATTTCTTCATGCAAAATTTCCTTGTGCTAGATAAAGGGTGGCCCAAAAACCTCGCATTTTCGGCTCATTTTCCAGTTTTCAGCTATTTCTGCCAAATCTCGAAATCGGACAGAAATCGCCTTGACGAGACGAGAAGAATGAAGTTTAGTTCGATGAAATCTGAGCATTGTGTCAAAAGTTAAAAGTGTTTGAAATTTTGATCCTTGAGGTGTCCTTAAGCGCGCCTCTCCACTAGGAAATACTGAAATGGAGAGCATCTAACGGGTGATTCTCATAGAACATAATCTCATGAACTCATGTCATTGTGCGAAATATCAATGTGAGGACAATGTAGTTGGTGATGATTGTTGAAGCTGAAAATTAGGTGTTTTTCACAATACAAGGAGCATTGTTGTCAGGTGTACCTGGAAATCTTTATGAGATAGAGCGCTCTACCTGATCCTCAGATTGTAGAGTTCAAAAATACGACAAGAGATTTTGAATCATATATCTAAATGGTAACAATCGGAAGATATTGTTGATCAAAAACTAAAATTCATTAAAATTGATTTCCCTTCAAATTTTGCTCATTTTTGAAAAATCTTAACTCAGTACTCATTGGAGATAGAGAGTTCCGAATGATCTCATTTTATTCATAATTTTATAATCTAAAAAAAAGGCAAGAGCAAATTTTTCTGTCCGATTACGAGATTTGGCAGAAATAGCTGAAAACTGGAAAATGAGCCGAAAATACGAGGTTTTTGGGCCACCCTGTATCTAGCACAAGGAAATTTTGCATGTAGACATTGGTTCTGGACTTCTCTTATGTATCCAAATAATATATTAGAAAATCAGAACTACAATATAAAGTGCATGCACCAATGTATATAGTGACTGGACTATATCTCGATTTCTCTATTTGTCTCGATATCTCTTGACGATTGGTTGACATCTATCTCTATCATTGTTTGTTTCTATCTCTATCTCTGTCATTGGTTGTTTACATTGTTCAATCATCGAATCTAATCTTTACCATTTTAAAATTAATCACATATTTGCTTTTGATTAACCAACGGAAACCACTTCCTCCACACTTGTAAAATCACCATTGTTAGTCGAAAATCACCATCAGGGATGGAAGTCGAATTATATCTTGTGCAGAGGCCTGCCATGCAATGTATTATGTGTGTCATTGTATGTTATTTGTCGCTATCTCTTTGACGAGAACAAGTACTTATTGATTGTGTAATCTTTTCTTGTAATTATGACAATCAATATTTTGTAAAATTTTCCCAGATTAGTCTGTAAACATCACAATTATGTTTACGATAATTTAAAGTTTCATACATTATTATTGTGAAAATTCATAATTTTACTGGAAGTAAACTCAAAACTGAATATCGATTAAATCTCAGGCTGTTGGGAAACCTTGTAGTAAAAATATTTTGTTGAAAATGTTGTCTTCCAAAGATGTTGAGTTCAACGATGCATTATTGATGTAGCAGGTTCATCTCATTGTTGAATTCTTTGAATCTTATTTGACATAAATTACTGAACAATATTACTAGCTCCAATCGACCTCTGTTTCATTATAAGAGTCTGCATTCTGTTTTTTATTTATTTAATTATTAGGTTAGCACAAACAATACAATGATCGGAAAAGAAAAAAACAGGCTATTGCCCAACACTTTTTCAATTTCCTAATTTAGTTTCAAATTGTCCAAATATTATACATAGGTTATGTCCATTTCAATTTTCTACACCAAATCACAATCTGAGAATATAGATTAGAATAAAGCAAACAATTTTAAATTTGGATAGATTGAAAGTAAAACTCTTGTAATAACATGAAACAAACTTTAAATTCACAAAATAAAGAATAGAACCACTTGAATTTTGATCTCGAAAATATCACTTATCCTGATAGTACTCCATAGTTTTCTCTACAGGCTACACAGACTACTTTACATGCTAAATGCCTACTTTCAAAGAGATCCTCCAGGATAGTCAATCAATGTTTCACATATTTATAATTATTCATGCAGTGCAATTCCAGAAGTTTTTTAATTAGATCTCGAGCTTGAAACGACATAGGTTAAATTTTGGTTTACTTAAATTGAGGTTAAACTGTGTCAACGGTACTGTTTACTAACTTGGAAACTGTGTAACTGTGGGAAAAATGAATGACATCTTTATTACAAGTGATATTGATATACTGTATTCATTCATGAATGCTGTCCAAGCACGAATTCCCATCACAATAATTGGCTTTGTATTTTCAAATCATTCAACGAGTCTTTGCATCAACAAACATTCATCACAAAGTCCTTCCCTCCAATTATTTCTGATCATTTAAGTATAGTATTGACGTTATTGTTATAAACTATGAAAAATCCAAATATTGCACCAGAATACATTGACACCATTCATTTTAGAGTATTTCGTAACCGTTGCCGTAACCGTGAACAGCTCTCATTAATTTTTTGTTATCTCAAGTTTCTTATCATTGTATTTTAGAGTTAAAACGCCTCGCATTTGTTTGTAAATCTACAGAACAACAATGAAAAAGTCACGAAGTCTTTTTCTATTTGAAGATCCATGCACAGAACTATTGTGAGTATGACCTAGTTCATTGTTAGTTTACAGCCAAATATATTTCAGAATCTTGAAACACAAAAAAAAAATGAAAATACTTTGGTGAAATGTAATTCAACGTTCGTTAATTTATAAAATAATGCAATTTGTTAAGTGATGAGAGGGATCAGTGCAATATTAAGATGCGTACAGATTTATGTGCCGCGAACATGAGCAATTCACTTTTAATCAGCTTTTTATATCTGTATTTTACCGTTTCTGTAAAAATACATATATAATCAGCTGATTAAAAGTAAATTGCTCATGTTCGCGTATATCTGTACGCACCTTTAGATCTTGAAAACTTGTCAAATTTGAAAATCGATAAAAGACAAATTTTTGATTTGTTAATTACTATTGATTTCCTACTACAAAATTGAGTATAGTTCAACCAATACCTACTATTACTTCTTATTTCGCTTGCCTATCGCCAGTAGATCATCGATCTACATGTGATGACGTCATAGTTTATCAAAGCTTCAGTTGTGGGGCCTGAAGTAATAGTAGGTATTGGTTCAACTCACATTTCTGAAAACTATCAACATTAATTAAAGTAATTACCATTAAATAAAGTCTGGTTCTCATGGAATTTGATATAATTGAACCAATTATAGTGACCAAATTAATTACTTCCAATTTAACAGTTTTGAAATTATACTCAAACTCGATCAAATAATTCGTTATTGGTTTGGATGATGGTTTATGTAAAGCAACGACTATTATTTGTTATCGACCTTCATATATGGAAATGTTGCTAAATCAGATTAAATTTTCCCAGTCATTGAATCTATTCTGCACATTTTACCATTATTGTTTTGTGCTTATCCCAATCATAAATAAAAACCCTCCCATTCAGTAGATTGAAACACCCTGATTAATGAATCTTAATTATCAAGTTAAACCTTTCATCAGTTTATCAAGAAGGCTCGCCATTTTATTGTCTTTTTTCTTTAGGGTTACTTCTAATATAAGTGAAAATATAAATCTCAGTACCCTTTTGAATTATATTGACACAATCATGTTTCGGCCACTAATGCCATTTTCAAGAGTCAAAATGGCATTAGAAGCCGAAACATGTTGTGTCAATCTAATTCAAAGGTGTATTGAGATTTAAATTTTCATTAATTTAATTATTTTTTAAATTTATTTCATTAATTTGATTATTTTATCTTAATTTAATTAATTTTCATTAATTTAACTTGTCATATTTTTCCATTTTATATTTTCCACTTGATTACCTCAATTCGATCAAAATTCTTCTTCTATATTTTGAAGTGTTGGTGTACAACAATATTTTAATCGTGTACCATGTTGGTAATTATTTTTTTTAAAATCAACCTGTTCTATTCCTGAAATAACGAAAGTGTCATGGCGATAATGAAATAATGAAAGTGAAGAAGAAAGAATACATTGTTATACTTTTGATCAAGGATTGATACTCTATTGATTGTAAAGGATTCGGAAACATCAAAGGCGAATAGAACGGGAGAAAGGGTAGAATTTCCGTTGTAATTTTGATGAAGGTTATGCGCCCACAATCAGTGTCAAGGCTGGTCTATAGGCAATAAGGGTGGATGGAGCGGAGGCATTGATTGCTGAATGGCCCCGCTAATGCATGTCTGATGGCTTCCACACGCTTCCACTGGAAACCCTTCAACAAACTTATCACGTGGAAATTCTCTCTACATTTCATGCAAATTAGAAAACTGTCATTGTTAGTCTCCTTCGTTTAAAACATAATTGACCGAGCGAAGTGAGGTCTAAGATTCAAGTCGACGGATTGGCATTTCTCTTAATGTTCAAATGTTTATATGTTGCGCATTTACGGCGAAACGCGGTAATAGATTTTCATGAAATTTGGCAGGTATGTTCCTTTTTTAATCGCGCGTCGACGTATATACAAGGTTTTTGGAAATTTTGCATTTCAAGGATAATATAAAAGGAAAAAGGAGCCTCCTTCATACGCCAATATTTGAGTAAAAATCAGACTATAGAATTATTCATCATAAATCAGCTGACAAGTGATTACACAGATGTGTGGAGAAGCCAGTCTATTGCTGTATTTCCATAAGGTCTATTGTTTCAATCAGGTACTTGTGGATGAGAATACTGCGTGAGGTCTACTGTTCACAGAACTACTAGTGTAGCTTATACAAATTGAGATATTGCGTGATACCCAATTATTTCTATCGAATTGCACATTGTGACAGGATATCATTTATTACCAGATGTAAGGATTTATCATTGTTTGGAAACACATCAGTTATTTATCATGAACAGAAGCTATATTTTCTATTATAGTTCTAGATATATGCTGTTGTGTTCCGTATGTGTGTAATGATGTGTAATATATCATTAATGTATTGATGTGTAATGTGTATCATTATCGTTCAACTCAAGCCCTAGTAAATTCATGTATTGTCGTTTATTGTATTGAAGTTCATGTATAATCTTGAATCTTTTCTATTTAAGTGATAATAATGTTGAATATCTGTTCTATTTTTGATTTTGAAGTATCTTAAATTTGAAAATCTTCTTTGTGAACATATTAAAAATGGGGGAGTCCGATGGTAGTAAGCATTCAAAAGGCACACCAGTGTTTAATGTTAAGTCGGGCCTAGGCCACAAACTCAAGTTCTGTCGTAAATTTGTCAAACTCTTTAAATAAGGATGATATAATTCAAGGACTGAAAATTTTGTGAAGTGAAGAACTACAAGACTTAACCTACTTATTGTTTATTGTTTTTGAAGGGACGGATCCAAAGGTTCAAAGAACCCCACACGTCAAACCGAAGCTTATTGTGTTCCCAAGTAGTATGTTAGTTAGGCAAACCAATACCTATGTCCTTTACAAGAACCAGGGGGTTTTCCCTATACTAACATTCCATTCATCACGTGGTTGCAATCCTCGTTGCAATCCAGTGTGATATGCTTGGCAGTCTCTTCAGACTGATTAATCCTCGAGACCTACGTGAGTTCCACTCCTGGCCATTTGTAGGTCCTTCCGCTGAGAGAGGGGACGCCAATTGCCTCTAGGGCGCCCAGCCACCTTCGACTCAGCCTCTTGACCCACATTTGTGCCTGGAGTTTCACCCATCTCTGGTCTCTTGGGTTTTTCCTTTTTCCCCTCCGAAACTCTGAACGACAACTACAGCGACAACTACAAATAGTAGTTACAATACCGTGAATTTTCAATCAATGAATAGTTGATCTGTATCAAAGTATACATTTTTTAATAAATGAATTAATTAAGAATGACATGATTTTTCATGTTTCAGGTGAGTACTATTTTGAATCTGATGGCCGTTCATCATGTGGCTTGGAACCCGGTATGCTATAACTAACACCGTCAAGATAGGTAAATTATGGCTCACATCATTTTAAACTCCTACAGGTCAAAATTTTAGTAAAGTGTAACTTGAAGTCGAAAACTTGACTGAAAAAGGAATTGAGATCTCTTGTTGATGTATAAAGCTCTATGTACTTGGAGCTCTATGTTTGTCTCTAAAATGTTAGTTAAGTGTGTTGAAAATTGAATTGAGAAGCAATAGAGAGCTCTGAATCTAGAATGGATTAATTCAATTTGGTAGATATTATGAATGAATGAGAATAGCTATTTGTATATCTAAAGTGAAAAGTACGACTTTTTCTCCCTGTGGGAAAAAGTTTGAAGCCCGAGGCGAAGCCGAGGGCAACAATTTTCCTAAGGGAGAAAACGTATTTTTCGCTCGTGATGTACACAACATTTTTCCTCCATCTACATTTTTTTATAGAAACTGCAAATCAAATCATTTTAATAACTTACGTTATTGGTGACAATGTTTCCTAACAACATAACCTAAAACCCGGTCGTCTGATTGGCACTGCCGATTGCGCTATCTATCGGCAAAAGTTATAACAGTTATCAGCTGGGCGGCTATCAAAAATGGCTGACTACAGATCACGCGTTTCAGATTTGAATTGCAGATGAATAATATTTTTTGGCTGGTATTTTGAATAGAATAAAATATTTTAAAAATTATATAAATTTTTATCGTCTACTAATAGTAAGTATATAATATCTTACAAACATATATTTCATGAGTTGATAAAATTTCTGGTTGTGGTATTGAATTCAGTTGACTCAATGACAGACACCTCTATTATGCTTCCTCATCTGAGCTTAGACCTTCTAACATATTTCAAATGTAAGTTTTTTAAATAGAGATGCTTCCCATGTTATTTAAATGGAGTCACTTTCCTCCCTAGGGAGTTTTTCTGTTTTTTACTAAAGAGATCGAATGAGTGACACTTTAGTATTATGTTCCAGGGAGTAAAGTAAACACTTTAGACAGTAGGTGGAGGAAAATTATGTTTTCCTCCACCTACTGTCTCAAGAGCCTACTTTACTCCCTGAAACATTATAGTAAAGTGTCACTTTTTCGCTCTCGGTAGGAAAAAACAGAAAATCTCCCTGAAGCGTAAAGTTAACTCTATTTAAATAACATGGGAAGCATCTCTATTTTTAAAACTTACATTAATTTGAGATAGGTTAGAAGGTCTAAGCTCAGATGAGGAAGCATAATTGAGTAGTCATTAAACCAACTAAATTCAATACCTCAAGCAGACATTTGATCAATATATGAAATATATGTTTCATGCTAAAATGATTAAAAACTTCATATCAGTAAACTATAAAAATGTATAAATATTTTTTTTATATTCCATGTTATTCAAAATACCAACCAACGAATATTCCTCATTAACTAATCAAATTTGAGACGGGAACTTCATCATAGTGTTGTAGTCAAGTCGGCGGCCATTGTTGTTACAACTTTTGCCGACAGATAGCGCTGTCGGTGGTGAACTGTGTGATTACAAGACAGCTGTTTAATGATTCAATGATTTTATTTAAGCCAAAGTACATCAGTACATAAGCCAGGTCACATACAACATTCATTATTAATAAAATGCAATATTATACAATGTCAGCTTTTAAAAAGTCCAGTGTCTAATTGTCTTTTTGTGATGACTATTTTCAGTATGTCTTACGTATATTAATAATTAATATAATAAGAAATATAATATGTCCACTTCTATTACCAATGTAATATCATTTATGTTATTATCATTATTATAATTATATTAATTTTTAAGTTATGTTGTAACACATTTTACTGGTCACGTAAGTTTTAAAAAAATATTTTATTTGCAGTTTTTATAAAAATGTAGGTGGAGGAAAAATGTTGTGTTCATCACGAGTGAAAAATGTTTTTTCTCCTTCAGGATAATTGTTGCCCTCGGCTTCGTCTCGGGCTTCAAACTTTTCCCTCAGGTAGAAAAAACTGTACTTTTCACTCTAGATATACAAATAACTATTTTTTTGTCATTTTGAAGAAATTTGTGAGTGCAATCAGTAATGCTATCGTTTGCTAAATTTCTGGGTTTGTAAAGCTCAACCACAATGAGTCCTTGTCCAGCATCTACAGACTTTTTATAGGTATCTCACATTTTAGCTATTACAATTTCGTAAAGTAAGAAATAAAAACTTACTGAAAAGTGGCGTAAACCACAATAACATTATTCTGGAGTATTGACTATTTAAAACTCTCCAGGCTAATAATAGAATATGAAGGGCACTAAATTCAAATTTCATTGAATCAAATTCACAATATTTACAAATCATAAGATAAAAAGGTCATACAGCTTGACAAGATTAGAGTAATAAGCTTACAATTATAAAGTAAATAATAGTCCAATTATTAAACAATATAACTTCAGACAAGGATTCGAACATGCTGAACCAGGAGTAATTTGTGAATTTGGATAGGATTGCTGGCAATTCTATGGTATTAATGGTATGATTTAGGCTATCAATAATTCTATTACTAGTAATTCAATTGTATAAATGGTATGAATTACTAGTAATTTGATTATATAAATGGTATGAATTACCAGTAATTTTATTGTACTAATGGTATGAATCACTAGTTATTCTATGGAGTAAATAGTATGAATTACTAGTAATTCTATTGTATAAATGGTATGAATTACTAGTAATTCTATGGTATAAATGGCATGAACTACTAGTAATTCTATGGTATAAATGGTATGAATTACTATAGTAATTCTATGGTATAAATGGTATGAATTACTATAGTAATTCTATGGTATAAATGGTATGATTTTCTAGTAATTCTTCTTCTTCTTCTTCTTCTTCTTTTTCTTGACCCCCTCTGCCGTTACAGCGTAGGGGTACCAGCCTCGGTCCATCTCCTCCATGCAGTCCTATCCTCAGCCATTCTTCTCATATCTCTCATTGTCTTGCCTCTCTCCCTCCCCAATTCCTCCAGATAGCCTTCCCAGTTCATCCTAGGTCTACCTCTCCGTCTCTTTCCTTCCCTCCTAGCCTCCACCACTTCCTTTACTGGGCGACATTCTTGCATTCTAGTGAGGTGTCCAAACCATTTGAGTTGCCTTTCTTTTATGTCTTCCATCAGTGCTCTTCTTCCCACTTCTCCTCTCACTCTCTCATTTCGCCATCTATCATGTCTTGTCTTTCCTATTGCTCTTCTGTGGTACCTCATTTCTGCTGCAGTAACCTTACTCCAGTGTTTCTTGAGGGTTACCCAGCTTTCACTGCCATAAATGAGAGTTGGAGCAAACACACAATTAAATATTCTTTTCTTTGTCGTCATATTTAACTCTCTTTTGCCAACCACGGTGCTGTTCAGTTGGAAATATGCATTCATTGCTTTTTTCACTCTGTTTGCAATTTCTCTATCTAGTTTTCCATCTGCACATATAATTGCTCCCAGATACTCGTACTGGTCTACCTCATCCAGGGCCTTTCCTTTGCATGTTATTCCACAGCTCTCTCTCTCTCTCCCACCGCTACCCTCATAATCTTGCTTTTGCTCGTATTCACCTCCATTGATCTTCTTGACAAAACCTTTTCCCATACGTCAACTGCCTTCTGGAGTTTCCTTGTACTGTCTTCCATCAGAACAATATCATCTGCGAATACCAAGGCCTGTAAGTATACTGGTCTAAGATTTTTATGACCCACTTTCATTTTTGGGGTGTTTCTTTTGCAATACTTTAGTATGCTGTTCATAAAGATTATAAAGAGCAGGGGGCTGAGGCTATCTCCTTGTTTCATACCCTTTCTCATATCAAATTCCTGAGATACCTCCCCATCTATCCTTACCACTCCAACCGTTTTCCTATACAACGTTTGTACTGCTCCTATCAATCTGTCGCTGACTTCCAACTCTCTCATGGCACTCCATATTTCTCTTCTTGGGACCGAATCAAATGCAGCTTTCAGGTCTAAGAATGCCATAAATAGGTCTTTTCCTTCCTCCATATATATCTCCATCACCCTTCTAATTGTACATATGTGGTCCTGGGTTGTCTGTCCTTTCTAAATGCACTCTGCTCCTCTTCCAGTCTTTCCTCCACTTCTCTCCTTAGTCTTTTTTCAATTATCCTGGAATATATCTTTAGTACCACTGAAGATAGACAGATTGCACGGTAGTTGTCACATTCTACAGTTCTTCCTTTTTTTATAAATTGGGATTATTATGTTCTTCTCCCAATCTTTGGGGACCTCATTGCTGTTCCAAACTTTTCTGAATAGTTGCCATAGATACCGCTTGACTCCAGATCCTCCATATTTTATATATTCTGGGGCCACTTCATCCATCCCTGGTGCCTTTCCAATCTTCATATCCTTTATTGCCTCTTCCACTTCCCGCATGCTTATCTCATCATTCTCCTCTTGTGCCTCTGCTCTTCCTCCATCCCGCACTTCCTCACCTTCATCCCCCTCCCATCCAAACTTCTTTTCATAATGCAGTCTCCACGTGGCTACTATTTCCTTGGGCTCTGATATCACCTTCCCTTCTTCATTGGCAATATTCCTTATCTTTTTACCCATTTTTCGTCTCAGGCCTCTAATTGTATTCCAGAAAATTCTATTATTGAAACGAAAATTTTCCTCTAATTCCTTGCCAAATTCCTCCCAAGTTTCAGCTTTAGCCCGTCTCACAGTCTCTTTCACTTGGTTCCGTTTTTCCACATATGCTCTTCTGTCTTCCTCTGTTCTTGTTTGGAGATATCTTTTCCATGCTTCCTTTTTGTATCTAACAAGATCTTCACCTCATCATTCCACCATTTTGTACGTTTCTTACCCTGCCCTTTAATTTGTCTACTGCCACATGCCTGCTCTGCAACTCTTTTTATTGTAGTTTTAAGTGCATTCCATATATCTTCTATCCCTTTTCTTTCCAATTCCTCATTTTGCCATGTCAATTCCTCTTCCATTTTTCTGGAAAACTCATCCCTAACTCCAGGCTTCCTCAGTTCCTCAACTTTGACCTTTACATATGCCTTGGTTTTCCTTGCCTTAGGGATACTGAAGTTTGTGTCCAGCACAAGCAATTTATGGTCCGTTGCCAGCTCTGCCCCCCTTATGACCTTCACATCGCATACAGCATAGTTTGTGTTTCTTGTGTACACCATGTAGTCAATTACACTCTCTGCCTGTCTACCCAAAGCTGAATATGTAATTTGGTGTATCTTTTTGTGGTTGTAAAAAGTGTTTCCAATCATAAGGTTGTTTTCCAGGCAAAAGTCTATGATCCTTTCTCCATTATCATTCAAGATTCTATCCCCAGCAAACCTTCCCATACAGCCTTGTCCTCTGTTCACTTCACTCCCTATTCTTCCATTCCAGTCTCCCATTATGATAACATGCCTACTTCTGTCTCGTGCCTTATCCATTTCCTTCTGTAATTCTTCATAGAATGCTTCTTTATCTGCAATGTCGTAATCTTCTGTTGGGGCATAGACTTGAATTACTGTAACAGTCTCTTCCATCTCCAAGTCCACATACATAATCCTTGAGCTTACCGCCTTCCATCCAGTCACTTTTCCTTCCAGCTCACCCGACACCACCACTCCAACTCCCTCTCCTGCTCGTCTTGTCTTATCCACTCCTGAATATCTCAAACAATAACCTCCGTCCAATTGCACTTGCCCTTGGCCCTTCCTTTTCGTCTCACTCAGTCCCATCAGTTGCACCCTGTATTTTCTCATCTCCTCCACCAATTCCACCTCCTTTCCATTCAAAGTAGTCACGTTCCATGTTCCGAATCTGATTTTAGTCTTGTTCCTTTTATTTGTCCTTGAGTCCGGTCCTGTTCCGAGGCTGATTTGATTTCTCTGAATCCGAGTTTATCCAGCGTGTGGGGGATTAGCCCAACGACGCCTTCTTTGGAGTACTTCTTTGTCTGCCTCCTACCCTTCGACCTGTCCGGCTTGGGTGGCCCTGCTGGTAGTTACACTACCGCCGGCATAGCTCTCTGGGTCGCAGGAGTACGCAAGCCCCTCCACCAACGACAAGGTGTTGTACTCCCAAGGAGGGGACTAGTAATTCTATTGTATAAATGGTATGAATTACTAGTAATTCTATTGTATAAAAATGGTATGAATTACTAGTAATTCTATTGTTTAGATGGTATGAATTACTAGTAATTGTAGTAAATCTTTAAAGTAGCTCTATTGAAATAAATTATAAATACGAAACAATACGGTTCACTCGATGTCTGTCAAAGATGAAGCTGGTTAGTTTCTCCCTCCTGAAAAAGTTTTCTAAGCGCCCATCTTTCATCGAAGGGGGAATCCCTTGAGAGGTGGCACCTAAAGCTGGGCCTTGTTATTCTATTGCGTCAGTTGCAAAGCACTTTTTTCTCTCTGCAGTTTTCTCTTCAGTGATGAATGAGACTCCCTAACTAGCCGTGATGGAAAGGGTGACAAATTGAGATGCGATTTTTCTTGTTCCGAGATGCTGCTGCGCACGAACTGAATAGATTGCCTAGAATAAAAACACATCTAATCACGCATGCGCCGTTGAGTATTGGGAAGCTAATATCACGCTAGTGCTAGAACTGCTCCTGGGTTGCATGCTTTCCACAACATTGTATCTTATTCATGGTCCTTTCTAAGGCACGTACTCAGCTGTGTTCCACACTCTGATATCCCCTCGTTCACAAATTGGGTCTGTTATCTGAGATCATCCAGAATTTGAGAGGTATTACAGGAACAGCTAAGAACTAGTAGTTCTGTGAACAGTAGAACTCACGCAGTATTCTCATCCACAAGAGTATCTGATTGAAACTATAGACCGTATGGAAATACAGCAATAGACTGGCTTCTCCACACATCTGTGTAATCACTTGTCAGCTGATTTATGATGAATAATTCTATAGTCTGATTTTTACTCCAATATTGGCGTATGAAGGAGGCTCCTTTTTCATTTTATATTATCCTTGAAATGCAAAATTTCCAAAAACCTTGTATATACGTCGACGTGCAATTGAAAAAGGAACATACCTGTCAAATTTCATGAAAATCTATTGCCGCGTTTCGCCGTAAATGCGCAACATATAAACATTTAAACATTAAGAGAAATGCCAAACCGTCGACTTGAATCTTAGACCTGACTTCGCTCAGACAATGAAAGACGAATTGCTAAGTTTTGGCATAGAGTTTAGAGAAAAGACAGCATAAACTATGATGTAGCATATGAAGCTGTAAAATGTCTTTGAACGTTGCGTCTATTAGCTATCTTCAAAGATAGATAGCACTTATGATTTTATGATATTTTTTCGTTAGAGCTACTTTTGAATAAAAATGAAAAATGAGAATCTAACAATTTAAAAAAGGGGTTTAATTTTTTATAGCACTAATGCTATCTCTTCTCTGTGTTTTTAGATTGGTGAATATTATTATGATAGAATCTGGATAGGAAGAAAGGCATTGGAAAATATAACAAACAAAATGCCTAATGTAGAGTAGTTTTCGAATTTATTAGAAATGATAGAATACAAGTGTGGCATACAAGAGTAACAAAGAATAAATGCATTAAGCCGCGTTTACACCAAAGTTATTAACAAAATGTTAATAACTTAATCCTTATAGATTCTATTAGATTGAACATAACTTATCATACACATGATGAACATAGTGTTTGTCAAGTTCCGTTCAATCTAATAAAATCTATAAGTATTAAGTTATTAACATTTTTGTTAATGAGTTTGGTTTAAACCCAGCTTTAGAACAATAGTATTTGTAAAATATAATAGTTTGTTGTATTTTCCCCTTGGTAAAACTTCAATTTACAACTTAAAATGAAAGAAAATGATAAAATGAAGAAAAAATGTCTGATGTTTAAAAATCTGGTGTGGCGCACTCACACAACTTTCCTTTCCGTTATGAAAATTTATCACCTGACGCTAGTGTTCCCGCGCATCTCAAGTCTACTATTCAAAGATCTAAGCCAGCTGGTGACAGGACTGGAGACACACGAGGTCTGCTATCTCTTCATAGTGGAATGAATCAGAATCAACAGTTGCCAACAGTTGCAATTGAAATAATAACATTTTCTCGAATTTCGAGCTTATTTTAAATTTCAGGTAAAAATGTTACTGAACATTAATTGTAGAGATTTTCATGCTCAATCTTTTCCACTCGAAATTTTTCGTTTAAATTGTATCTGAAGCCTGATAATTGAGAATCTAAAATCAAACTTTGCCTAGATGGGGCGGAGCTCCTGAAATTTTTACAGATATGGGACTTGTGGCAGTCGATAGAGCTTATCAATGACTATTTCAGGTATAACTTTAATCGAAATCGTTGAAGCCGTTTTCGAGAAATCGCGAAAACCCCTGTTTTTGACAACATTTTTGCCATTCTAGCCGCCATCTTTGCATTTGATCGAAATTGTTCGTGTCGGATCCTTACAGTGTAAGGACCTCAAGTTCCAAATTCCAAGTCATTCCGTTGATTGGGAAATGAGATATCGTGTACACAGACGCACATACACTCATACACACACACATACAGACCAATACCCAAAACCCACTTTTTTGGACTCAGGGGACCTTGAAACGTATAGAAATTTACAAATTAGGGTACCTTAATTTTTTTCGGAAAGCTATAATACTTTCCTTACCTATGTTAATAGGGCAAGGAAAGTAAAAATAGTTTTGCCTTTGAAAATTCACATTTGATTTGGAATAGCTTTTAAAAACTATGAAAATAAATGTAAAACTGGCAACAATAAATTAATATCTCTATTGAACACAAATGCGTTTAGTTTATGAGACATTATATTTCCTGCAAGTGAATTTTATTCGTATTACATTTTAATTATATCACAAATTTTAAAGGAAGTTATAATTTCCTTAAATTCTTTTAATATAAATTGAAAGACAAATTATTATAACACTAGTAGAAAAGAAGCACCATAGATCGGTGTCTCAATATTGATCTCTTTGAACTTTAATGATACTTGGCAATTTTAATTTGTGTTGCGAATTTTAGGATGATTGTAATGAGCTCTAGATGAGTTTGCCAAAAAGTCCAGCGTTCCTCTTCCCACGTGACACGCTTTGCAAAAGCTTTGCCAGTATTTACGGAAAGATGTAGAATGCTCAATAGAACGAGCTTGTGGGACTGTTGCCAATAACTGGTGCCACTGTGTCTATAATTATTATTATTGTCATAACTTGAGAATTCCTGTAATTTTCATTGGTAAGTTCTACTTCGAATGAGCCTTCAAAGTGGATATTAGAAAATTATCTGATGAAATTCCAATTATCAGACATCGGCGAAAAAATAGTTTTGAAAAACTAATGTGTAATGGTAATATACATTATCGTACACTTTTCTCGTCTATGTAGTTTTGTCTTGTCATCGCTTGTTGCCTGATGTCATCATTTTACTAGTCAGTTGAAATATATTTTCTAATGTTCACAAAAGTCAGGTCCATTAAAGTCATATCTCTCTCTACAAATATGTTGTTCTTTTAAGAGTCTCCTTTCCATACCAGATAGTAAGTCAAGTAGTCTTTATTTCGTTACGTGATTCAAAATTTATTCTAAATTTTTACTGCCAACCAAAGAAACGTAACAAAGGTTAAAAGTAGTCTTAGAGACTAACAGGGACTTTGTTTTTCAGTAAAATAATATGTATTTCAAATTTATTTATATATTGAAAACACTACAATATTGGTTGATATCACATATTTATTAAAGAAAAACATACATGTTTCTACCTATGGCGTCATCTTTAGACAACTGGAGATGACATAGATCAGGAGTCTCCAACCTTTTTTATCCAAGGGCCACATTGTTAATTCTTGGGAGGCTTAGAGGGCCAATAACATGGATGTACGTGGATGCACGACGGGGGATTTGGGGGGTTTAAAATTATTATATTTCCATTAAAATAATATGAAGAGTTTCAAGTAAGTTTAATTGAAACACAGGAAGAAACAAACCAATTCATTTCATTTCAATACAAAGTCCAATTTATTGAGTGTAAAAAGGTCATAAGAAAACTTGACAATGCATGAATTTACAGAAAGTTACCAAGCTAAAAGAGAATACTTATTTTTAGTGAGAAGATTACATTTCTTTCCCACTTAGAATGTCCGCCCATTTAGGATCAAACTTTGTGGTTCCGATCATTAAAATTGTTTTCAAATGTTCATCTGACAAGGAAGATCTGTATTTGGATTCAAGAAACTTCATTTTTGAAAATGTCTGCTCACACTTGTAGGTAGATCCAAGAAGAGAAAACATAGCTTGAGCATGGTTTTTTTATGTTTTTATAGTCTTTTTCTGAGAGAGACATGTACAGTCCGTGCAGACCATTAGGTAATATCTCGCAATGGTTGATCGCTTCTTGTTTACAGCTTATTTTACACTTATTAAGAAATGGAGTGGCTAGTAAGAGAAGAGTACTGAACTCACAGTTGTTGTCAAAAATGTGTATAGGCTAGATATATATTTTAAAAAATCTGTAGCAATAACTCTCGGTGGGCCGGACAAAATCTATCCGCGGGGCGTAGGTTGGAGAGCCCTGACATAGATGACCATAGGTGTCGAAACATGTATGCAATTTAAAAATAAATAAATAAATATGTGTAGCAGACTATAATATTCCAGTGTTTCCATTATGGATAAGTATCATTATAATCTCGCCAATATCTTACAGTGCAGTATTTCGATACCTTACTTGGATGTCACGTGGTATAATGGAGAACAGTATGTGCAATCCTACAGCCATGTCCACACTGAGCAAATGTTCGACAATCATGTTTGTTGAAAAAGTTTGAGCAAATTTTATTATGTTTGACAAACAATGTTTGCCCGTGGCCAGTGTGGACGCGTCACCAAACAAAAAAATTGTTAGTGGGAAGAACAGGGTTTATGTTTTCAGCTGTTTTACAGCTGTCAACATGAAAATGTTTGGAAAAACAGTAATTTTTTGTTTGACAAACAATGTTTGTCCAAACATTTTAAAATGTTTGTCCCTGAGCTCCTCAACAAACATGTTTGCCGAACATGCATGTCTAACATTGGTTGAGTGTGAACACGGCTTACGAAACACTAAAAACCTGAAACTCAAATATGCAATAATTGGATTATAGAAATGATCAAGAAACTTGAACTGAAGACTAAATATATAATCTAAAACTAAAAATGTATTGATCATCAGTCATAAGCCCTGCACACACACCCATCAAATAACTGGCTTAACAAGCATAGATTTTTGGACCTGCGACTTTTTGCCGTTCTTATGAATTTTCAGATTAAACGGAACTTTACAAATTAAGATCGATGTGTGTGTAGTTAGCCATACTGTATCGAATGTAACGGTTTCTCTAATAAATATAAAATATCGGGGGACCTAGCTTCGCTCTGGAGTGTAAAAGCATAGAAAGTTTGTAACGAAAGATTGAATTTATAGTTTATATTTATTTTTTTTTTTTTCAGTCGTAGAATTATTTTTACAGTTATATGAGGAGGCACAACAGGCTTATGCCCAAAACAGTCCCTTTTCAAATTTATACTACATTCCAAATCCAAATCTAGGTTAAGCCACTATCACTCATCAAAATAACAATTTATTCACACTTCAAAAAACAAACACATCATCAATTATTACAAATAGATATAGGCCTACTATGAATTCGATTTAGAATGATATACCATGTTTGCTACAATATTTGTTAATATACTGTGTACTATTCTACACTAACAGCATCCAGTTACTATTTTGGACTTTGTGAAGTAAAAATGTTTTCTAAAAAAGAAGTGAAATAAACAAAAATAAGTTTTTCTTGCTGAATTATTCTTCTCGTGAGATCAGCTGAGGAATAACCCACACATGACTCGCTCACTCACTTCCATTACGGGGTCGACACACGACAAAATTTCCAGCTGTTTTTTCAAGGACGTATTTATCCTTTTAATGTCCTTTAGCGAATTATCCCTGGGTTGAGACCTAATGCAATCGAATTTTCTTATCATAAACCTACTTTGTACCAAATTTTGTGAGAATCGTTAAAGTCGTTCTCGAGATCCGGTCACATACAGAAAATTGCATAATCACATATAAACAGAAATTGCTCGTTTAATAGTATAGGATAAATAGTATATTCGGCACATTTCGTTCAATATTCAGAATTGTTATTTCATCACTCCCCCACGATATTAATAAATACATTGCCGTCCTTCTGTACAAATGACCTATATTTTTGGAAGTCTTGTGAGTCTTTCCAACGAAGTCGCCTTTATCTTGGGAGAAGTGCCAACTCGTTTCTTCAAGCTCTTTTTTTCGAGAAAATAAATTTCCAACTTTGTTTCCACTGCTGGCGGTCGATAATGTGAATGGACTTTATTTTATCGATGGTATCTCTCTCTCTCTCTCTCTCCCTCTCTCTCTCTCTGTTACTGTGGATGGTTAGAGATGCAATGGAATGCTAGAGATCGAATTATAGTGCACTGAATACTAGACTGATAACTGGAATATGGGTAAGTGAGGAAATGCCGGATGAATGGAAAAGAGGAATAATTTGTCCTATTTTTAAGAAAGGGGACAAACTCAGGTGCAATAATTATAGGGGAATAACACTGCTCAACATAGCCTATAAAATCTTCTCCACAATTATTTTTAAGCGAGTGACGTTATATGCAGAGGAAGAACTCAGCGAAGTTCAGTGTGGGTTCAGAAACAACAGAGGGACAACGGACCAAATATTTGTAATGAGGCAGACAATGGAGAAGTGCTATGAGTTTGATGTAGACTTGCACATTGTTTTTGTTGACTTCCGGCAGGCGTTCGACAGTGTAGACAGGAAGCAGTTACCTACAGTACTTACCAGGTGTGGTTTACCAAGAAAGTTGGTAAAAATGGCCTTACTCACAATGGAAGGTGCAAGAGCTTGTGTCAGAATAGATAACAAGTTAAGTAAAGAATTTAGAGTGAATAGAGGCGTAAGGCAGGGTGATGCACTCTCGGCAGTTATCTTTAACCTGGCACTTGATGTTATTCTTAAAGCATTGCAGACAAGCGGCAGTATTGTAACTAAGTCCAAGCAAGCATATGCGTACGCAGATGATGTGGTGCTTATATCAAGAAGCAAAGCTGGTGTGGTTGACATGCTCCAAACTCTAAAAAATGAAGGTAAGAAGTTGGGTCTTGAGATTAATATAGAAAAATCTAAATATCTTATGATGTCAGCAAACGAGAGAAGAAGACATGTTGGTGATCTGGAATGTGGGGGAGGAGTTTGGCTTCAAAATGTGAGGCAGTTCAAGTACTTGGGTTCGCTTCTCAATAGTGAGAACAAGGTACGAGCGGACGTGGAAAGCAGGATTTTAGCTGCAAACAAGGCGTACTTTGTCCACATGAAACTAATGAAGTCAAAGCTCTTATCACGCATGTCTAAGCTGCGGCTCTACAAAACACTGATCAGACCAGTGGCCACCTATGGTGCTGAGACGTGGACGCTGACTAGTAGAGAAGAGCAAGCATTGCGTGTTTTTGAGAGAAAAATTGTAAGGCGTATCATGGGACCAGTCAGGACAGAATATGGGTGGCGTATCAGAAATAATGAAGAGATTGCCAATTTCATGGGACCAGAAGATATTGTTCGAGTTATAAAGGCGCAACGTTTGAGATGGTTGGGGCATGTCCAGAGAATGGAGCACTGCAGACTACCGCATAAGTTGTTAAAAAGTAAAATGATTGGTACGCGTAGAAGAGGAAGGCCCAGGGAGGAGATGGCTTGAGGATGTGAGTGCGGATTTGCGTGTTTTGGGCATCAGAGGATGGGAGAATGTGGCGGAGAGGAGAGACGATTGGAGGCGAATTGTGCAGGAGGCCAAGGTCCACATCGGACTGTAGCGCCAATGAAAGTAAAGTAAAGTAAGTAGAATACTAGACTATAGGGAGTAGGGAATACTATGTGAATATGGATTCTAGGGAATAACCTACTTCCTGTGAATCACTCGTGGAACATGTACATACTCCACATTCCTCTCATACTTTGTGAAAATAATTAAGAACTGAAAATTTTGTAAAGTGAACAACTACAAGACTTAACCTGTTTCGGACTATGTGTAACCTTATCCGAATTTGGGTGAGGAATAGCACAAGGGTTATCTTATTTTTTCCCTCCCTATCATTTTTGATGATGTACTTTTTGTATGAACTAATAAAGAATCTCATTTGTTCCAGTTCATGTTGTTTATGAACTTGCCTCTAATTATCTATTTTAGTCGCATTAGACGTTTGTACTCATATGTCAAAGAGAATCCATAAACATTATGACAATTATTTAATAGAAGAATGTAGGGTGCTAAATCTAAATTATCTTGAAATTTAGATATGTATAATGGTAACTGGCAACGACTAGACTACTTTCTATTTTTTTGCAATTTGTATTGTTATTTGGGAAATGACCCAATATATTGGCAATACCATGATAACTCAATTCTTTCACTTTCATACCTACATGTAATGATATATTTGATATAAATAAAAATATAAATCTCAGTACACTTTTAAATTATTTTATCACAACATGTTTCGGGCAACATTTTCAAAACTTGAAAATGAAAATGGCATTAATGTCCGAAACTTGTAACAAAATAATTTAAAATGCCACTGAGATTAATATTTTCATTTATGTAAAAGTAGCCCTGAAGAAACTAAGTTGATATTTGATATTTATTAAATACATCTTACATTGCCAGGTCTGACAAATAATGGCAAACACTTGTCAAATTAAAAAATAAAAAATAACACTCCTAAATTAATTGAATAAATCAATACAATAATGATAAATGGGTTGGGTATATGGAACACAGATTCATCATCAGTTCATAATAACTTGAGATTATTACCAAATATAATTATAATCTTAGACCTAATACAATAAGAAAATATGAAATATATAACACCAACTCAGCTCTTCTTAGAAGGCAAATTTACTACATCAGCAGTAAATTCATAAATATACTAGAAAGTGAATTTCCACATAATAATTTCCGAAATAATAAACACAGAAAAAGAGCCATAGAGGCATGGCTGAAATTGAATTATTTCCAATCGTTGACTTTTATACAATAATCAACTTGATATTATAAATTATATTTTCGAACACTTCATACGCTAAATTTAAGTTTATATATTACATCCCTGATTAAGCTGATTTACGACTCACACTGGCGCACAAGGAATCTTCCTTTTGCCGGTGTTTTTGCCTCACCTACTGTACTTATGCTTGTGAACATAAATTAAATCTTCTTTTCATAACTATTATTTATAATATAAAGGATATCATTTCGTTATTATATCTAATTAAATAAATTTATGTATCTTGGTTTAAGTGCAGTAGCATATACTTATATTTATTTTTTCTAAAGCTTTTTTGTATTTTGTTTTTGGCAAATAAAATTCATTCATTCATTCATTCATAAAAAAGTAACTGTCACTAAAACTGAATTTCAGCTCTGTGGAGAGTGGTTTGGGGTATTATTTTTATATTTATTCATTCATTTACATTTAACAATACACACATCAAATAAATGATTAGAAAAGGACCAACAAGCCTAGCCCAAAACTTTTCCCTTTCCGAATTTTGATAGTATTAAGCCAATGTCTTAAGGCTGTGCAAATGCTAAACATAAACTTTCTACTGGTGATATTTTTCAAAGATTTTCGATTTGTATATCATCAAGCTATCAAAATGAAAAGGTGTTCTTAGGAAAACATTTTTTTCGGATCATTAGTTTTTGAGATATGATCGCCTAAAGTTTAAATTTTTGGGACAGAACTTTTCAAATTCGGTAAGAGATAAATCCATGAGATTTAGAGGATGGATTCTTTATGCTATCGTTGATCCAGTAAAGCAAAAATTTTGTGAAAATATAAATTTTTGAGAAACTTATTCGATTTACCAAAAATGAGTTATTTTTGGTAATTTTTAGTAAAATTAATAACTTTCTCAAAAATTAATATTTTCACAAAATTTTGTTTCACTAGATCAACAATAGCATGAAGAATCCATCCTCTAAATCTCATGGATTTATCTCTTACCGAATTTGAAATGTTCTGTCCCAAAAATTTAAACTTTAGGCGACCATATCTCAAAAACTAATGATTAGAAAAAGAAAATGTTTTCCTAAGAACACCTTTTCATTTTGATAGCTTGATGATATACAAATCGAAAATCTTTAAAAATATCACCAGTAGAAAGTTTATGTTTAGCCTTTGCACAGCCTTAAAGTAAAAATTAAAAATGACTAATGAATTATAATGCAGAAGGCTTCTTTCTTCTCATAAAATTATTATTATTTCCAAAACGATGATTATATTATTTGAAGCTCATACGGGTTGAACAGAATAATGAAAATGAATTTATTGTTTCAGTTTTGTGAAGTAATAAGCGCTAAACTCAAAGCTGCTTTGTGGTGCATTGTTCAAAAATAGATGCTCAATTGTGTTGGCACAGCTTCCAGCTCATTGACATTCTTTCAAACAGCTTCTGGTTATTATAATAATCCTTCAGAAAAGAGAAACATTCCCTAATATTTAGTCATCTCTCGCTGTATTGCTTCTATTTCCGATGCTGTTGCATTTTGAAGGAACGTAAGATGGAACATTATCAAGGAATATGAATAGATAAGTATGGAATGAACCTGTAAACATGCTATCACAATAATTGCCGTACAAGAATCAGAAAATTTTCAAAATTTATGATCAGATTGTACGCTTTAAATTCTTCCTAAAATCTATTATCTCGATTGCAAAATTGGTGAACTATGAGTTGACAATGGTTTCAATGTATAAAATTTCTAAAATCATAATAATTATGATGAGTTGCAGTGCGTAGCCTACACTGAATGAAAAAGGCAGAAATGACCCTCAACCACCTTGCCACCTTCTATTTCTTAATTACAGACTATATCTTAACAGGAAATATTTATCTCTTAGATTTTTCTTTTTCTTTCTAGGAAATATTTATCCTTAATATTCACCCAGGAACCGTTTGATGTTTAAAAAAAGTAAATTATATTCTTGCATTTTTCTCAATAATCATTTAGATTTTTCTACTTTTTCATATCGTTCTTCAACATGTTTTTCCTTCCATCACTTTTATTAGCTATAAAGTTTTCCATTTTCATTAAGATAATAAATCAAGATAGCATATAGATGAAATTGTTATCAAATGCTTGTTGGTTTAGTCATTGAATCAAGCAAACGTATGCAGTATATTATACTGTGAAGGAATTATCAAACTTTTTTTTTAAATTATAGTATCTTATTATCATAACAATTTTGTATCAACTAGTTTATTTTACTAATGTATTTTCATATAACTTTTAAATGAAAACCACCCACATTTCTTGGTGTGATGACAAAACATAAAGTTATATAAAATTACATTAGTAATAATTCAAGTGAAAACAAGATGGATAACCAACAACGAACTATTTTATAGCTTGTTTCGTAAATTCTTACTTGGTTTCAATGACCCTTGGTTTTCAAGTCCACACGTCTCAATCAATCTTAGGCTGGTCACTAACAGTAGAACATGCATGTCATGTTCATCAACTCGAGTCAGTGTGAGTCTCATCATCAGGGAGAGGCTTTCAACATAAAATAAACAACCAATAACAATAAATAAACCACTAGAAAATTACAGATTATAATGATAGAAAAATAATCTAACCTCAAATAGAGCAGCGAAGAACCAATCAGAGAAAGCTTTTATTTATTTATTTTATTCACAATCACAAATCATAATTGAAATATGATTGGGAGAAGACAACAGGCATACCCCAAAACTGTCTTCTCCCGAATTTTTACAAATAAAAGTTTCAAAAAAGAATGAGGTTAGATTCCACTTTTCACTTCAAAAAGTCCAATTTACACTTCAAAACTAATGACTAAACTAAAAATTTTTAATTTTGATATTTTAAAACTAATTAACAACAAAAAAATTTTGAGCCAGAAAAGAAACACAACTTTACTATTAGCACAGCTGGTTGGTTCTAAGAAAAAGTGATCAACAAAAATTGGACATAGAAAAATCTAACCTCAAAAAGTTGATCACAGCTGTGTTGACACAACATTGTAAGGCGACTGTGTTGCATGTATGTTGAACCGTTAGACTAGGCGCACACCAGTTAGTCAAGACAAGCCAAGACATGATCAGACATGTTTAGTCACAATACTTCACATAGTTGCTTGTGACGCAACTCTCACTGATTAGTCATTGCAATTAGACATGTGAAGTATTGTAATTAAACGTGACTAGTCAAGACAAGACTAGTCACGTTTAGTCACAATACTTCACATAGTTGCTTATGAAGACGTAATTGCAATGACTAATCAGTGTGAGTTGCGTCACAAGCAGCCATGTGAAGCAACTCTGATTAGTCATTGCAATTAGACGTCTTCATAAGCAACTATGTGAAGTATTGTGACTAAACGTAACTAGTCTTGTCTTGACAAGTCACGTTTAGTCACAATAATTCACATTTCTAATTGCAATGACTAATCAGAGTTGCTTCACAAGCAGCCATGTGAAGCAACTCTGATTAGTCATTGCAATTAGACGTCTTCATAAGCAGCTATGTGAAGTATTGTGACTAAACGTGTCTGATCCTGTCTTGTCTTGACTAACTGGTGTGCGCCAGGCATAAGTGGCCAGCCTTAGGTTACTGGAATAGTTCATACAAGATCTTAGTAACCATTTAATTCACTCAAACCTTTTTCTCACACATCAGTCAATAAACAACGTTGATTACAGATGACCTTGCGGTGCGGTAGACTAATTACTACCTTGGATAGCTTGGGGAGGATTGATCCTCATTAATGCTATCGCTGACTTGGCTATTTGTTTGTGGTTTGGTTGCGATTTCCAGCATGTCCGATCGGTTCGACTCCTCCCCTGGGAAATGTCCATCATCCCCTACCCCATCCCCTCTCACAACCCCCTTCCACCCCCTCTCTAACTTTCCATTAGCGGAGTTTCCAAGCCGGGCTGCTTTGCTTATCCTTCCTTCCAACACAGAAATTATCTATTCAACAACTTCGATTGGAGGCTAATTCGGACTCGTGTTCTGGTGTATTAGTGCAAGCCCTTGATTTACGGTTAGAGTTAGAGTACGGTGTTATTAGCAAATGCGATAGTTTTTCTTTCATCAGCTGGCTACATAATAATTCAATGGTAAAATGAAATTCATTCAAAACTTTCAACTGTCAACTAATAGTAGTTGGCGTGCCAACACCTTTTCAACATCCTCCTCCTCCTCCTCCTCCTCCTCCTCCTCCTCCTCCTCCTCCTCAACTTCCCCCTCCTACTCCGTCACCACCATCTCCTTTCTCCTTCATTCATTTCCTTACCTTCTTGTTTGTTTTCTTTTTGCACGGTTTTCACAACTTCTTTCATACCTCATGAATTTTCCAATTTCCTTCTCATTCATGAAACTCAGTACAACCTCTCACAGCTTCTGTTTTTCCCTTGTAGCTTCTGTTTATCTGATTCCCAAGCTGTCAGGTTATCACTTCCAGTTGAAATTTTAATACAGCCCAATATGAGCTTTGGCCGCCTCTACTACAGCTCTCCACGATTCTCGTTCCTCTGTTAATTGTCTCCATCCTCTATATCCCATTTTTTGGAGATCGTCTCTCACTTCATCTTCCCACCTTATTCTCGGCCTTCCTTTCTTTCTTCTTGAATATAGCCTCTCCTTGAATATTATTTTAGGCATTCTGTTTTCGTTCACTCTACAGAGGTACAGATATGTCCAAACCATCTAAGCCGCTGTGCCTTTATAAATTTTCCAATATTTCGGCCTCTTATCAATGCCTCAAGCTCTGAATTAGTTCTCCTCCACTCCTCTCCATCTTTAGTTAAACTAAATCCTTAGTTTAATTAATGAAATTAACGTTTTGGTAGAGAGTTAGTGGGGAGGATATTTTTAATATTCTTTCCGAAGAATGGACATTGATATGTCCAAAGCTCCGCCAATTTATGTAGATGCAAAACAATATAATTATCTACAGTTATTACAGATTGCTTTTTTCATTTATTTTCTTAGTCTATATTACGTAAATTCATCTATAATTTTGCTGTATTGTAAGCTATTGTATATAAGTGTATAAGCCAGTATATATTTTAATCTACATAAATAAAGTACTCAATCAATCAATCAATCAATCTTTAACTGGACCATAAATCTTTTTCAGGATTTTCCTTTCAAAAACGCCTTAATGGTTTTTGTCTTCTTTTGTTAACGTCCAAGATTCACAGCCGTACGTTACAACAGGTCGAATTAGGCTCTCATATATTTTAAGTTTCGTGTTTCTACATATGAGCCTGTTCTTCAAAAGTTTCATGTTACTGAAGTATGCTCTATTTCTAGCCAATACTCTTTGCTTTATGCTGTAACCCATCTTGTTCTCGTTATTCAGTTCAACCCCCAAGTAACTGAAGTTCCTTACACCTTGAAAGATTTTATTTCCAATTCGGAGGTTTTGTGGAACTCTTCTTGCTTGACTCCTTGAACTTTTTTCACTAATAGTCGTATTTCTCTGTGCTACTACAGCTATTGTATCGAAATTCAGTTTTCTTATACTTTACACAAATTTGAATAATCCAGGTTTCATCAGAGTATTCTTTATTCATTTATACAAAAAGTTCATTATCGAAATGATAGGGAGAGGAAAATAAGGTAACCTTGTGCTGTTCCTCTCCCAAATTTAGATAACGTAACACATAGTCCGAAACAGGTAATAAATGGTATGATATTGTATCATTTCAATTCCCACTTTTCTGCTAATGAATGGAAATTTCTGTTTGATGGTTTGCTAGTAATGATTCAGTATTTAGTCTTTGTTTGATTTATTCTTACAATAAGTACATCATTCAAATAGATAGGTAACCTTGTGCTATGTACGATACCTCTCTAGTACACTAGAGCATAGAGAAACGATAGCATAAGTAGATATCCCATGGTATAGGGCGTTCATGTGGCAACTTTTTCTGTTATCCCAAGCCGATAGTTCAGTAGTTCTTTCCCATGCAGCTGTATGACGCTGGTAGTCTCTCAAATTGTGCCGTTCATACACTCTAACCCTAACAAAACAGTAGAAATTGACAATAATCGACAGTAATCGGCTTGAGATAACAGTAAAAGTTGCGACATAAATTCCCTATACCATGGGATATCTACTTACGCTATTGTTTCTCTATGACTAGAGACACTATTAGACTAGCTCATACTATAGCGTCCCAAAACCCAAGGTGCTAGAGTGGTAGAACCCCATCGAAAATCCGGGTTCCTTTCAATCCATAATCCTCTATATTCTACATCCTTACCCCTCAACAAGCCTTAATATCCTCCCACTTGTACCTTTCATATTTTCGACTTTCCTGTGCATTCTGCCCATCCAATTAAGTAGCTTACATTAGTTTCATCATTTGTATGATTTTCACTATATATTGTATTTAATTATCTCTTTTCTGTATAGGGCTACTTGTAATATAAATATAAAGAAAATAAAAATCTCAGTACCCTTTTTTTTGAAAATTTTTATCACAACATGTTTCAGACATTTATGCCATTTTCACTTTCAAGTGAGTGAGATTTTTATTTTCTTTATATTTGTATTTAAATTAATTTAGAAGTGTTATTTTTTGTTTTGTTTAATTTTATAAGTGTTTGCCATAGGTTTTGTCAGACCTGGCAAAGTAAGATGAATTAAACTAGTAGTTCTGTGAACAGTAGACCTCACGCAGTATTCTCATCCACAAGTACCTGATTGAAACTATAGACCTTATACAGCAATAGACTGGCTTCTCCACACATCTGTGTAATCACTTGTCAGCTGATTTATGATGAATTATTCTCTGGTCTGATTTTTACTCTAATATTGGCGTATGAAGGAGGCTCCTTTTTCTTTTTATATTATCCTTGAAATGCGAAATTTCCAAAAACCTTGCATATACGTCGATGCGCAATGTCAAATTTCATGAAAATCTATTACCGCGTTTCGCCGTAAATGCGCAACATATAAACATTTAAACATTAAGAGAAATGCCAAACAGTCGACTTGAATCTTAGACCTCACTTCGTTCGGTCAATAATAATATCAAGTATCTCTCAAATTTAGATAAGGTTACACATAGTAACATAGTTTGGAATAGGTTACATCTTGTGGTTCTCCACTTCATAAAGTTTTGACTCAAATAATATTTTTCCACTAAGCAAATTTCAATTTATATGTTTCAAACTTAAATATAGAATATGTTATTATATTATAAAGATGTCTATGATATTAAATTGAGTTGTTTCCAATTCAGCATTCCAGTACGTTTAATATTCCAATAACTCTGCTCCTCTGTTATTAAATATTCGTTAGTTCATAAGTTCTGTTATTATATCCCGATATCAAATCACGTTGAATAACATAAGATTATATATGACTAGCCGTCAGGCTCGCTTCGCTCGCCGTATCCGTCTAGCCAGGGGGCTCCGCCCCCTGGACCCCCGGCTGGATCGTCCAAGAATGAGATCAGCAGGCTCGCTTCGCTCGCCTGCATTTTTCATTTGAGCATTTTTATCATATGTTAGGACGATCCAGTCGGGGGTCCAGACTAAACGTCTGGCTAAACGGATATGGCGAGCGAAGCGAGCCTGACGGCTAGTAATATAATATTCCCAGGATTGAAGTAGCAGTGCCCAATCAATTTTTCCGCGATAATGCATTAAATCTTCAACTTGGTGCCAACCTAACAAAGTCAACTCAACTTAATGCGAACCTGACAAAATTATTAATTAGTTGCCAGTTAACAACTGTTTCGAAGAGGTACTCTATCTAGATTATAGTTCTATAGTAACATATGATATGGAAATTTTAATTATAATTAAGAGATTGGGAGAAGAAGAATATACATGCTAAAAGACGAACTTTAAACCCTTAAAAACCACCCTTAGAGTTAAAATATCGCCAAAAGATTTCTTAGTGCGCCTCTAAAGGGCCAACTGAACTTACCTACCAAATTTGAACGTTTTTGGTCCGGTAGATTTTTAGTTATGCGAGTGAGTGAGTGAGTGAGTGAGTCAGTCAGTCAGTCAGTCAGTCAGTGAGTGAGTGCCATTTCGCTTATATATATATATATATAGATTCATTACTTCCTCATTACCTTACCAGTCATACAATATTCATTACCATTCATTGCCAATCATTACTTCCAATTTTAAAAAATTATCACATTATTATTTCCTTCAGAATAGTTTCCAAAACCTCGCATAACAAATTGATGAATTAGTAATTATTTATTAGATACTGTTGTGTAACCCCTGTTATCAGACTATAATTAAATATTAACTCTTTCTGTCACCAGACTGCAATCTTTTCCAAATAGTTTGAAACGTTATCTAGCTCGTATATATTAACTGTTCAATTCATTCAATAAATCAATGATAACATATTAACGATTCTACGTTATCTACATATTAACGATTCATATTAACGTATTCTACGGTTTCAAATTGAATTTCATATCTATGCACTGTCTCGTTTCAGCTTGTGTTGAGACACCTTCCCCTCTCACTTCATATGTCTCTCCCTCTTGTATTTTTCCCCACCTTAATCATCTCAAACACTCGAACGAACGTCAAGCTGCTTCTAAAATGTGTGATCAACTAGTTAGTACTAGCACTTACCCAGTCAACGCATAGTGGCAATAATTTGAATTGAAATGTGTGAGCTAACGCGGTCTGAAAATTGTGTCGGTTTGCAAGGTTTCAATGTGAGGATTACTTCTGATGGAACTAAAATAGTTGCATATCTTCTGTTTCTTGATTCATTATGAAATTCAAAGGTTATTAATGTTACTAATCGATTGAGAGGTTTTGTAATTCGGGTAGTAAATATGTTGAAGAGTTTATGATGGGGGATATTGTATAAAAAGTAGGGATATGAGTACACCTAATAATTCTCCTTATGGAACTTTCACGTGAGTATCGATTGAGTAATCGCTTCTTCGTATTCGAAACATAGAACACATTGGCCGGGTTGCTCAAAAGCCGGTTAAATTTTAACCGTGATTAATTTCAGAGCCAATCAAAGAAGGCCTTTTCCATAAGAAGGCTTCTCTGATTGGTTCTCGTGGAATTAATTACGTTTAAAATTTAAGCGGCTTTTGTGCAACTGGCACATCAAGTGCCATTGTGTTTAAGTAATAATAATACAGATGGAATTAAATAGAGTATGCATAGTTAATAATATAATAATAATATAATGCATAGTTAATAATAATAGAGAATAATAGTTATATAATAATAATACCATTGAGTACATCCTAAATACTTGCGTATCCTAATAGAAGCACCGTAACGTAATATAAAATTAACCGACTGTTTGTTGTAACTCATGAAGTAAATTTTAAATACTGTGAAAATAATCAAGGACTGAAAATTTTGTGAAGTGAACAACTACAAGACTAACCTATTTCGGACTATGTGTAACCTTAACTAAATTTGGGGAGGAATAGCACAAGGTTACCTTATTTTTCGCTCCTTATCATTTTGATGATGTACTTATTGTATGAATCAATCAATAAACACCCATTTGTTCATATATGAAAAACTTTTTTTCTATGATCCGCTCTAATTTTTGCTGCTTCTTCTTGTAGTATAAAAAAAATTATCTTCAAAAACTGATTCAAGATTGAATAAAGTCTTACTTATTATCTCAGGCTTCCAGATTGAACATCTTCAAATTAAAATTTATTCAAATCAACTTTATTCATTTATTCGTGGACAGAATCACAAATCATATAAATATGATTAGGAAGGAACAACAGGCTTGGCCCAAATCTATTCCATTCCCAAATTTTGATAAATTGATAAAATATCCAAAAAATAGTTAATGTTTCTACTGTAAAACGTTCAAGTTCAATTTTCGTCCAAAAATATATTTGAGCTAAACATTTTGAATTTAGAGAAATAAAAACACCAAACTATATTTAAATATAACACTACTTAATTATCACTTCATATTGAATTAATCAAGTTATTTAAAAACATTTTGAACCCAAAATTCACGGTATATCCAATCTGAATTCAACCATCTTAGCAGAACTGATTGAAGATCAAGTAATCCTTGATTACATTTTCCGCTTTTCTCATAATATATCGTTGAAATAGAAGCATTCTCAGTTTTCAGATGAGTTTCCCTCTTTCGTTCATATTTTATGCGTTCAGCTGCTCCAAAATCTCACAATCCAGGTATCCTGGCGCTTCACTGGTGATAAACATTGAGCTCATGCCTTATCAATGGTGCTGTTTCTTACATTTTCTCCATGTCTTTTGGGAATTCGAGCTGTGGAAAATAGTTACCTGAATCTCAACTCATAAAATTTGCTACAAAACAGACTTAGGTAATGCAGTGGAAAAAGTGGTGCTTGCTTTAAGTTTTCATCTCTTTCTTCTATTCTTTTACCCTTATTGGCATGTCCCACCTTGTAGGGAATCGGGAAAATTGAAGTGTTTTCAACTCTCTCTCAGTGTTCCTTTTTCAAAATTTATTGGGATTAAGTGGTGTTTGCTTTAAGTTTTCATTCCTTTCTCCCATTCTGTTACTCTTATAACTTAACTTGAAGGGAATTCGGAAAAATTGTAGTGCTTCACCCATCTCAGTGTTCTGTTTCCAAAATTTATTAGGAAAATCAACTTTATCAATGCTGGGGAAATTGAGTGTCCAAATGAGAAATAAGAATAATAATAAAATGAAAACACAAATTGAAATTGTCAACCACTTTCTATTATTATAAAATATTATAATATACACTTTTATAATAATAAAAAGTGGTTTACAATTTCAATTTGTGTTCTCATTATGGAAAAATACCAAAACATCAATCACCACACAATTGTAAAGAAGAATAATAATTTCATTGCCATCAAACAATAGTTATTTGTATATCTAGAGTGAAAAGTACTGTTTTTTCTCCCTGAGGGAAAAGTTTGAAGCCCGAGGCGAAACTGAGGATAACAATTTTCCTGAGGGAGAAAAAATATTTTTCACTCGTGATGTACACAACATTTTTCCTCCACCTACATTTCTATAAAAACTGCGAATAGAATAATTTTAAAAAACTTACGTGACCAGTAGAATGTGTTACAACATAACTTAGAAATTAAATAGCTGTCTTGTTCACCACACAGTTCACCACCGACAGCGCTATCTGTCGACTACAACACTATGATGAAGTTCCCGTTTCAAATTTGATTAGTTAATGAGGAATAATCGTTGGTTGGTATTTCGAATAACATGGAATATAAAAGAAAATATTTATAAATTTTTATAGTATACTGATATGAAGTTTGTAATAATTTTAGCATGGAACATATATTTCATATATTGATCAAATGTCTGGTTTAGTTATTGAATTTAGTTGGTTTAATGACTACTCTATGAGCTTCCTCATTTGAGCTTAGACCTTCTTACCTATCTCAAATGTAAGTTTCTAAAATAGAGATGCTTCCCATGTTAATCAAATGGAGTTACTTTTACTCCCTAGGGAGTTTTTCAGTTTTTTACTACCGAGAGCGAAATAGTGACACTTTAGTATTATGTTTCAGGGAGTAAAGTAGGCTATTTAGACAGTAGGTAGAGGAAAAATCAATTGCAATAGGCTCTGTTAACAAATATATATTCATCCTTCAAATACACAAGTTCACAACATACAATAAAGAAACAAATACAAAATCAGACAAAACAATTGGGTTAATACATGTTAAACAGTTCAAAAACTTCAGTAGATTCTGTTCTCAAATACATTTTTTTTCCACGTAAAGTTGTTGTAGTTGTAACTAATGAACAAGCACTATTTTGAGGGTGAAGAAAATACTATTTTATTATTCATTGATGAGCAAAGAAAAAAGGGACAAAATTGTTGGTTGATAACCTTAGACTACTCGAGTATCTAATCAGTGAACCGTGTAATAGAAATCAATTGATTGACTATTCTTTTCAGTTGTTTCACTAATTATTGCAGTCTCATTAAAAACAATAATTATTTATTGATTTCTTCGTTTCCAAAAATAGGTTGTTATCAATGATTGTTGGTTGAAACCCCATGGATTTCAGATATTAGTTTGTGCTCGGTGAATTTCTTATAAGGTGTTTTGCATTCTTTTGCTTGAAAGAAGGATTTTTGTCTGAAAAAAATGTATATCTGAATGAAATACGTTTAATTGAATATTCATTCTGAATCTATTTATCTTTATATTAAGATACCTTCAATATTTCAAGTCCCACACTTGCTTATCTTGAGTGTCCAACAGTTACTTACTGCTACCTTCATACTTCAAATATTCATCATACAGTATATCGAAATGAGTTGAATGTATTTCAAATGCTGGATAAAGTTGAATGAATTTGATAAAGTTGAAGATATCACTTACAGGCTCGGTTGCACAAAAGCCTGTTGAATTTAACCGTGATTAGATGTCACGAGAACTTTTCAGAGAAACCTTCTTTTCAAAAAAGCCTTCTCTGATTGGTTCGCGTCATCGCGTGGCATTTAAACATGATTCAAATTCAAAAAGCTTTTGTGCAACCGGGCCTCAGTCTACCATTTTAATTATAGTTTACTGTTTGGGTGACTGGGGTTTAGACTTAATGTTAGTAGACAGTAGTTCTGTTCCCACTGAGCCACATGGTGTCGGTTGTATGGTGTTGTAACCGCAAATATAGTTCAGCCGTTTTAGTGGTTGTGGTTTTAATAGTAGTCACGGTATATTATATAGAAGAAGACTGTAGGTGTACGAGCATTAATCTCAAAGAACTTAATAAACATTGAGACTCGGTTTCTAGGACACTCATTGAATTCATTGTACCATCAATTCTTTATTGAATCTATAGGCTGTATAGTTTCAAACGTTTATTTGAATAATTGGCTAGATATGAGTCGGAACAGGTTATAACCTAATCCTTGTTTATAAGAAGGAGAAGGTATAATAGTTCATTCGAAATTTTATAAGTGTCCTAGAAACCAGGCCCCTGTTTCATAAAAATTTAGAAGTCCTGTAGTACAGGAACAGCTGATTTTATCGGCTATATTGAGCATGTAATTGGAATGGTGATTCTCCTGTATTACAGGACTTGTAACTTTTATGAAACAGGCCCCAGGTCTAGAACTATTGAATACTATACCTGCCTGGTAATACACTCGTTGCCAAATTATGAACTCTTATGCCAGGTCACACTCTTGCTGAGTCGCTTGCTGCAAGCACGTAATGTTTGACGAGAGTGTGGACAGGATATATTTGTGGATGCTCGGCTCACCACTCGCTTGTCTGGCCTTGTCTCGTCTTGACAAAAATTGGAGCTAAGGCAAGCGAAGGCGAGCGTTGGCATGATATAGCCATCCACACTCTCCCGCTAGTCTTCATTTGTACACACTCGGCAAGAGTGTGGCGCCGGCATGGTATGGATGCCATCCAAGGATAGTATATAGGATGGCTATAACCACCCATCTATCATCAATTTCTACTCTGTCAATGCTGGTTCGCACTAACCTGTATCAATTTCAATTAAGTTCATTCAGGTTTCTTGATCATCCCTATCATTAACCACCCACAAACCTATAGTGAGGTCCACGTTATAACGGCGGTATTCCATTAACATTGGTGATTTTATCATTGTTCATTAATCGACAAAGCAGATGGCGCTATCGTTTTCTAGCTCCGCAGATCGGTATTTAAAAGTCTTGAAATATAATGAATTGACAGTATATCAAGTCCCAATCATGAAAATTGATTATTTAATCATTGAAAGATATGTTTTTTTGACTAATAAAATGTAATTGATTATTCACGACAAGAATGAACAATCGATATTACATCAGATATACTTGTATCAGCTTTTAAATTAAATGAAAAAGACTAAGAAATAGTGAAAAAACTACAGATTTATTGATACTTAGAAAGACCGGTTTTGATTATTACACCATTGTCAATCTCTGATAAAGTTTATCAATACAACTCAATCAGTTTATTCTGATAAACAATGAGATTGAAAATGGTGTAATAACCTAAACCGGTCTTTCTAAGTATCAATAAATCTGTGGTTTTTTGACAATTTCTTAGTCTTTTATTATTTTGTAATATGAATAATTTACCACAATATCAACTTCTCAACTACACAAAAAGTATCAGCTTTTCTCTATAGAAGGCAGTGACAAGGCAGAGAATCGGCTTCGCTGTTCTTCTATATTTCTTCACTGTTATCAAACATAACTTCCTTCATGGACTAGTATATTAATCAAATTCGGCGGAGGAACAGTTTTGGGTTGGCCTGTTAGTCTACCCCAACTTTTATATTAAAGTACTAGCTGGCCTGGCGAACTTCGTACCGCCAAATACTTTAATGCATCTCATGACAAACTTTACCTGAGGAGGCGCGATGCAGCATTTTATTTATATAGATAATTTTCCAACTGCAAAATAAATCATTTACTAAAAATCAATTAGCTCTGAACACCGAAGACAGCACAATTATTCGAAACAAAGCAATGTCTTAAGAGCATGTAAGTATTTAACCTGAGGCCGCACTGCTGGATGGTTACACACAGAACAGTCATTTTGTTTCTAGTTGAGGCGTTTAGAATAAAATACATGGGCGGTTATGTAGCAGCACACACTCTTGTCTACTATCTACTGACGGCTGTTGCATGACGCAATGATTATAACAGCTAATTTTTATTTCTGTGTGTGGCCAGCTCACAAATCTTCTGCCATAAGGATTACATGTAAAATTAGAAGAACCGTAGGAAAGAGTTCTGAAGTCGGATTATACATTTGATAGGCCATAAACCCTGGTCCTGAACATAACGAACACAGCTAAAAAATAATCATCGAATTCGGTGCACACATAAAAAAGTTATTGAATGTCAAAATTTGAGGCTCGATTTTTATTTATATAGATTGTGTATCTCAAATCAATAAATTAATATGAATTGTGACTTGGACCTCATTGTAGGGTTTTTTGGACATTATCCTTTATAAAAAAAGACACACACATTTACTAGATATTCATGAAACGTTGTAACCAAAAATTGAGCTCAAAACTGCCAGTCTTCTTCTATACTGTGTAGACCGGGATGTGATTAGTGAGTGCATGTGTGTGCGTGTGTGCGTAGGGTGCCGCAGACGGGGACGGCTCGCCTCCAGATGCTGCGGCAGCCCACTGGAAGGGGTGTGGCTGGGGGAGGGAGTGCAGACGACCAGGACTCGGGCAGTTGCAGTCAGCTGGAGATGTCCAGACTCACTCCGGGCACCACTTCGCCGGCCGGCACTCTCCATTCGCCAGGTCAGTGACAACCCTTTTCATTTTGTAGACCCAGTTTATACAGGGTTGAGCAGGGAGGTATGGATGATTTGAAATAACAGTTACACACTCATCTTTATACAAAACTCAAAAAAATTTTTTGGTGTGTACCTTGGATGTTGCCATTATAAAAAAATTAGGAAGGAAAAACTTGAAACATTGATTATGTACAAAAAATAACACCTGTTTAATTCTGTCCGTTTTTGTCCATACATTCCTGTAGACGTTGTGAGAAGTTGTCCATACTTCTCTGAAGCATTGTAAGTGATACGCTCAAATTTCTTGTGTTATTGTTTCACTCAGGGCTTCATGGGTTCGTGGTTTGTTCATGTATACACGCGCTTTTAGGTAGCCCCATAAAACTTATTATTAGCCTTTACTTTTTTTCGAGAAAACGATCGAACCGTCACTGTCAATACGGATCGTTTACCTGACGATGCTGCGTGAATTTTTCCTGCCAAATTGAGAAGACCGCTTAACAACGTCAATACGGAATGGTGTCAACAAAATGGGGTGACATGCCATCGAGAGCAGCTATGGAATTTTAAGGCAGACTTTCCCTGGACGCCTCACATGGAGATGTGGAGTGGCCTCCTCGGTCACTGGACCTGTCACCTTGTGACTATTTTCTATGGGGCTACCTGAAAGCATGTGTATACATAAACAAACCACGAACCCTTGAAGCCCTTAGTGAAACAATCACACAAGAAATTTGAGTGGTACCACGTGCAATGCTTCAGAGGAGTATGGACAACTCCTCGAGGAGTTTAAGGACAAAAACGGACAGCATTTAACATATTTTATTTTTTGTACATAAGCAATGTTTGAATTTTTTCCTCTCAAATTTTTATAATGGCAACATCCAAGGTACACTCTGAAAAAATAAATTTTGAGTTGCGTTTAAAAATGAGTGTGTAACTGTCATTTAAAATCATCCATACCTCCCTGCCCAACCCTATAGTAGGAACTGTATACTCTGTCCAAATTGGCATGAGCTCTGAAGGATTAGGCCGACCCTCCTACTACTCACACACACAAATACAGTCTCCTTTTGTGTGAGTAAGTAAAGGGACTACTACGTAGTATACATAGTATATCAATGGCGCAGGTAGGCCGGGCGTGTGTGCCTGCGCGTGGGGGAGCGAGGGTCGGCTTAATCTTTCAGCGCTCATGCCAGTTTGGACAGAGTATAAGTGTAGACGTAGGTTATAGACGAGTAGTAGTAGAGAAATAGTAGAGACTATTTAAAAGCAGTCGTTAGGTCATGTCAGAGGCCTTGAAATTGATCAGCTGCGACCTGAAAACTCTGACACCAGACCTGAGCCAGCCAGGTTACTCGATATTATTATTATTATTAGTAGAGACTACAAGCATAGAGTAAAACTCCCGTTGAATTGTCTAGACTATTAGTCTCTACTAATTTGTCTCTGAATTTTTATAAATATATTTGTTGAGAAGCTCGATGTTTTGTATGTTGTGGAACAAATTACATATTATTTTGTTATGGGAAATGAATAACTGCATTCAATTGATAAACTGTATTCTTTTTAAATACACTTTACAGGTTCTTTGCTAACCAATGTTTAGTTTGTCTCAGTGAAAAGTAAACTCTTGTATGCATTGTTTATGCATGTGAGTTATTGGTGCATGCAGACTTGAGAGGAAATTTGGAAAGAGAGCACTGTAGAAGCAATATAATATGATTAGCTAGAACTTATGGATAAATTCTAAGATTGTTGAAAATTCGTTCATGAGAACAAATTATTTGAAAATAATAATAATAATAATAAATTCATTTATTCTTCCAATTTATACATTACACATAATCAGAAATTATGAATAGTACAGTAGATATATCACAACAACAATCTTGCAAATTATAAAAATAAAGATAATAAAATAATACAATTACACGTTGTACAAATTCGTTCATGAGAACAAATTATCTGAAAATTACCATGTTTGGTCTTGAAATTAGTCGGATTTCCCGTCTAGTCCTCTAGTATATGTTTCCAAGGAGATGCCGCAACGATACGGAATTAATTTTTTACAAGTCGTTAACTGTGAATGCGGCGCCAAGGAAATCGATTTGCTAATTCCCAACTGAGTAGGCTATCTCTGTTATTCTTAGAGAAGCTTCCCTATATTTTCTCTCTGTCTGCCTTCTTCCAATAAAGAACAAAATTGTAATCCAATTTTGTTTTTTGGGTGGCTAGTGAGATTAACTCCCATTGTTACACTTGTAAGTGTTGTGAACAACAAATAGCTCCTTGTCTACAGATGGAAATAAATTGAAAGTTGCTTTGAAAATCAGAATTTTTTAATAATAATTAATTATTAATAATAATTGAATAACTCCTCGTTTGAAGCAAATTCTGAATTACTTGAGAAATATTGTTTGCTATGCAAAACGATCAACAGGTAATTTCTCCATTTAAGCCGTCTACTGCCATTTAATGCAACTATTCTCTGAATAGATTTCTCAATAAGATCGTGGTGTCATGGAAAGCTAATGGAAAGATTCAAAGCATAAGATAGATTTTATAGAGCAATCAGAACAGTTTTCTATAGAAGAAATAGAATCAAATTTCTTGCATGTTTGACTGATTTTAACTTTCTGTTGAACGGTATTCAATTGAGCTTTTATCACTGTCATGAGAGCACTGCATGTGAATTTCAAGAATTGAGCATGGAAAACTAATTTGATTCACACAATGTAAGGAACTGATGATTATTTCAGAATTTGATTTGAGAAATCAAGTTGATTTCATTCGACTTGGATGATCGGTTTGTGTTAAGATTTGTGGAAAATCACTCAACGGATACGATGGTGCACTTTTGAAATAGGTTTCGCTATGGAGAATTCTTGGCAAAATCCTTGGTAAAAATCATATTGTTTAATTCCTTTATCCACTGTGCTCAACAAGATTTCAGTCTCATGTGTTATTTTGAAAACGCATAGGACATATCCTTGCTCCCATCACAATTTTAGTGAAATCAGGTATGACAGAAATAATCGAGTTTATATATAGAAACAGTTTATATTTCTACAGAAATAATATAGTTTTCTTTACTCTATGGTGCAATGAACAGACTAATGTATATATTCCCATTCTCTGGTCTTCATTTCTTCGAAGTATTCTTCGAAAGACTGTAGAACCATCGACTTGATCGGAAATTAATATTTCGTCTTCAAATTACTAGATGAAATTTTAATATAAAAAACACACAAACCTCGGTAGCCACAAATTGCAATGGTCTAGTTTCTAGTAGATTTTACAGATTGTTGGAAATAGTTGAATTGTAGTTGAGCATTAGAAAACTCTCTCTATTTTCCACACAATTTATACATAGATAAGTTACTCAAACCTTGTCAACTATTCAATCATACTTGATAGTTAGCTGTGATCTTGCGTGTCGTTTTCTTTTTAAACGTGCAAAACAAACTGCGGTTCCCAGAAGAACGTTCTCACCTGACACTTGGATCGTTATACAGTCTGTCACCCACACTCTCTTCTATCTGCTTTTTCACTATTTCTCGTTGCCAGCTCATCTATTATCCTCTGTAATAAATAACTGGGGCTGTCCTGCTCATTTTAATACGGTGTAACAAATCAGAGATGTTCTATTTCATGTTCACATAAATCCTGGATTATTTATAGAACAATGAATTTTTTTAAAAATAGGTGAGTGTTTACTCTTCTTCTTTTATCTAGTTTTGTTTTGCTTTTTAATTTTAAGTTCTTAATAATTATTTATAAATCATTTGTGTCATACTTTTTGTGTAAATGAGGTTTGTTTTGGCGTTTAGCTGTAAACCTTTTCTAATTTGTACTTTACTTCATGTAATGTATTCTTAATAAATAAATAAATGATTCTCAATAAAGCTGCGTTTGCACTAAAGTTATCAACAAAATGTTAATTACTTAATCCTTATAGATTCTGTTAGATTCAACATAACTTATCATACACATGATGAACGTATGTGTTTGTCAAGTTCCGTTCAATCTAATAGAATCTATAAGGATTAAGTTATTAACATTTTGTTAACCCTACAGAGACACACTGTGGACACACAGTGGACACACGGGGGTGTTGAACACCCCAATTTTATTTTGCATGCTTCTTTGAAAAATATAAAGAAAAACAAGTACTTAGCCCATACTTCATTTCTCAATCATTTATGTTCCAAGTGCATACAGGAATCGAAAGTAAAGCACTGCTTATCAATATTTATACTAATTTTAGAAGTATTTATGTATGTTCCGCCTAAGTGTTGGAGCTCCTAATCCAGTTTGAACGGATGGCTTGATCATTACCAATGACAACTTCATCAAAAACTCACGTCTCTTCATTTTATTGTTTTGAAACTCAAGTTGTAGAGAATCATAGCATTTATTCCAATCTGATCCATCATCTCATACCACATTTGTAGTGACGATACAAGAAAATCTTTGTAATAAAAGTATTTGATAAAAGTCCTACGTAAAAGACACTCTGGGGTGTTGAACACCCCAAACGAAGAACAAGATGAGCTGGTGACCTTGTAGAATGCTATTACTGACTGGAAGTGGTGGAGAGTAGTTGACAATACTACAAACCTAATTTAGTCTGGGCAAAAATTCCCATCTGTTTGATATTGTCAACTGCAGAACAGAAAAAAAATCCCTGGGGTGTGAAACACCCTAGTGTGTCTCTATAGGGTTAATAACTTTGGTATAAACGCAGCTGTACTATCATGAACCTCTTGTTCATTTTACAGGGAAAATTAGAATTGAAACCTCTTTGCTAAATTTTGTATATTTTCAATTCAAAGATGATGAAAATACTTTTTAAAACTCTCACAAACCATAATTTTGGAAGTGATAAATCTTTGTAAACAAAATATCTTTTCTGGATAATTTACCTTTATTAAATGCTTTTAAAGCTTTGCTGACATTACGAATTCATTGTCGATTGTTAATGTATATATTATTATTAGTATATTATTTCAAGAATTTATGAAGTCCCTCTATTAAACTTTTAATTATTTAAATACTTGCCAACAGTTAGCTGAAAAGAGTAATATTTAAAAATGTTTTCAATAGAATGTTATTAAAACCTCAACTGGATTCAAACTAAAAATGAAATTGTAAGTAAGCTCAAATCATTAGAAATGATAATTTATTTTCCTTATATAATAATTATTAAAAGAGTTGTAAAACTAATGACAGTCATTGAAGCTGTAGTATTGAGTCAACACAAAGTTTAGCGTTCGCTTGGCGATATGAGACACTCGATCATTTTGATTTATGTCTGGGTGAAAATATTCTCGAGTGAAGTGTCCTTGATAATTGCCAATACTACTATTCCACATCACATTATCTAGAAAAAATTGTGTCACTTGTGATTGTAATTCCTATTATATGTTCACTAGATCACTAAACATCTCAATTGTTAATTTCCATTATACATCACACTATTGAAATGTAGGAGTGTTTCTAGTCTTCATGTCTTTCTGCATTTCCCGCTGTTGTAAAATAGAGATTCTCGGTTTCCTTGTTTGAAATTATTGTAAGTCCAGGGCCCGGTTAATTTTTAATTGTGATTAATTTTACGAGAACCAATCAGAGAAGCCTGTAATTGGTTCTCATTAAATTAATCACGATTAAAATTCTACCGGCTTTTGTGCAACCGGCACTAGTTCTCTTCTTGATTGTTGTCGGAAGTGCAGTCAGGCTGAAAATCATTTTGGAGGTCGCGATTTAAGATTCGCGTCGCTTTCATAGAGCCTAGTCACTGATTCTGCCAGTGGTCCAATTCCTTAGTAGCTTCAGTTTTCAGTGTATCATCCAGCTCTGGTTGTTATAAATTTGTTCCACCTAAATAAATATCTGGACAGTATTGGAAGAAACAAGAAAATGTCTGGTCAGTATTGTAAAACAAGATATCTCTCATTTTCGTTGTTTGTTGCTTTTGATTTAATTTGAATTGATTGAGAATCTTGTAATCTATTTCTAAGGGTGGATCTTTAATTTTTGTTTCTGTTGAATTGGTTGAGAGCCCTGTAATCTATTTCTAAGGGTGGCCACTAACGTCAGGACAAGTGTGTTGAACATGTGTACACACACATGCTCGTCTTACATGTTGTGTCATCAGCGAAAGGCTTCGAACAAAGTTTTTTATGGTCAGGTTTTTGTATCTTCAATTTTTTTTCGCCACACTGCACAGAAAGCAGCTGTTTTCCAGTCCCTACGTAGATCTTAAAGTCATTGTTTGCAGACGACTCTCGTCTGACGTCAGAACAGGTTTCTTTCCGGCCTAGGCCGCTAACATGGAACTAAGAAAGGTGATCAAAAAACAGCTGATCAAAAAACTTTTCATTATTAAATTTGTGTTCATTATCAAATAATTAAAACATTTATAATATCATCTTATTGTCATTTTAAAGAATAAAAAAGTATAAACTCAACCTCCCACATAATTGAACATAATCTTTTAGGTTATTTAGACAAATCAGAATAAAAAATAAAAATACTTGGACAATTTCCTGATATTCAGATTACCTCAGATTTGCTAGAGCTATGACCTTCCACTTCTGCTTTCGGAAGTGCTTATTGAACAATTATTATTATATATATATATTGTTTATTTTTCTGTGTGGCGAAAAATAGCGTTCGCACCACGGGAAAAAAGGTTTTTCCGGCTCTCAATCTTTTCTAGTACTCGGCCTACGGCCTCTGACTTGAAAACCGATTTCGAGCCGGAAAAATCTCATTTTCTGCTCTAGGTGCGAAATATACTATGTTGTCAATTTTTTCTCCGCCACTCTATTTGAGGTTAAATCATGATTGTGTCATTATAATTTGTAATTTTTCAGTGGTTTATCTATTCTTATCGGTTGTTTATGTCATGTTAGAAGCTGCTGTCGAACAGCTAGATGTTTCTCGTTCGAAGCCTATCCCATAAATGTTGATTTTCGTTGGAAGGAATGTCCTTTGACACATTGTTCTGTCGTTAGTGGTCATCCTAAGGCTAGTTACACACACATCGTTTTTTTCACGTCCTCATAAATTCTATTAGATTAAACAGATGATTTCAAACAGAGATGTTTGTAAAGTTCCGTTCAATCTAATAGAATCTATAAGGATTAAGTTATTAATTTTTTTGTTAATAACTTTGGTGTAAACGCGGCTTAAATTACCTGAGGGATATTGTTTGCAATGCGAAACGATCAACAGGTAATTTCTCCATTTAAGCCATCATAATAAAGCAACTACTCTCTTAATAGATTTCTCAATAAGATCGTGGTATCATGGAAATATAATGGAAAGCTACAAAGCATTAGATAGATTTTATAGAGCTATCAGAACATTATTCTATAGAAGAAATAGAATCAAATTTCTTGCATGTTTGACTGATTTTAACTTTCTGTTGAACTGTATTCAATTGAGCTTTTATCACTGTAATGAGAGCACTGCATGTGAATTTCAAGAATTGAGCATGGAAAACTAATTTGATTCACACAATGTAAGGAATTGATGATTATTTCAGAATTTGATTTGAGAAATCAAGTTGATTTCATTCGACTTGGATGATCGGTTTGTGTTAAGATTTGTGGAAAATGACTCAACGGATACGATGGTGCACTTTTGAAATAGGTTTCGTGGATTTTTAATTAAGGAGAATTCTTGGCAAAATCCTTGGTAAAAATCATATTGTTTAATTCCTTTATCCACTGTGCTCAACAAGATTTCAGTCTCATGTGTTATTTTGAAAACGCATAGGACATATCCTTGCTCCCATCACAATTTTAGTGAAATCAGGTATGACAGAAATAATCGAGTTTATATTTATAGAAACAGTTTATATTTCTACAGAAATAATATAGTTTTCTTTACTCTATGGTGCAATGAACATAATTATTATTGTATATTTTCCCATTCTCTGTTCTTCATTCCTTCAAGTATTCTTCGAAAGAATGTAGAACCATCGACTTGATCGGAAATTAATATTTCGTCTTCAAATTACAAGATTAAATCTTAAATATCGGGGCACCGAGCTTCGCTCGTTATTTTTATTTATTGATAAAAAGAACACAATTCTCTAAAATTATCATTTTTATATTTCACAGCTGGCTATATTATGTCATCTTATGAATTTCGGGGATGCGATATTTTGATTTTTCACATACTCACTCGTCCACTCACTTTTTTACTATCCACAGCTGTTTCAGCCAAGGATGAATCATCCTTTTAATGTCGTTCAGCGAGTTTTCCCAAGGATGAGACCTAGTGCAATCGAATTTGTATATAATAAACCTAATATGTTCCAAATTTCGTGAAAATCGTGAGAGACGTTTTCGAGATCCGTTGAACATAAATATATACCCACATAACCAGATAACCACATAACCATATAAATATATACAGAAATTGCTCGCTTAATATAATAGGATATAAAAAAACACTCAAACCTCGGTAGCCACAAATTGCAATGGTCTTGTTTCTATTAGATTTTACAGATTGCTGGAAATAGTTGAATTGTAGTTGAGCTTTAGAAAACTCCCTCTATTTTCCCCACAATTTATACATAGATAAGTTACTCAAACCTTGTCAACTATTCAATCATAGTTGATGGTTAGCTGTGATCTTGCGTGTCGTTTTCTTTTCAAACGTGCAAAACAAACTGCGGTTCCCAGAAGAACGTTCTCACCTGACACTTGGATCGTTATACAGTCTGTCACCCACACTCTCTTCTATCCGCTTTTTCACTATTTCTCGTTGCCAGCTCATCTATTATCCTCTGCAATAAATAACTGGGGCTGTCCTGCTCATTTTAATACGGTTTAACAATTCAGAGATATTCTATTTCATGTTCACATAAATCCTGGATTATTTATAGAACAATGAAGTTTGTAAAAATAGGTGAATGTTTACTCTTCTACTGTAAAGCTGCGTTTACACTAATAAAATGTTAATAACTCAATCCTTATAGATTCTGTTAGATTGAACATAACTTATCATACACATGATAAAAATACTTGGACAATTTCCTGATATTCAGATTACCTCAGATTTGCTAGAGCTATGACCTTCCACTTCTGCTTTCGGAAGCACTATAAGCACTTTATATATATAGGCCTATATATTGTTTATTTTTGTGTGTGGCGAAAAATAGCGTTCGCACCACGGGCAAAAATGTTTTTCCGGCTCTCAATCTTTTCTAGTACTCGGCCTACGGCCTCTGACTTGAAAACCGATTTCGAGCCGGAAAAATCTCATTTTCTGCTCTAGGTGCGAAATATACTATGTTGTCAATTTTTTCTCCGCCACTCTATTTGAGGTTAAATCATGATTGTGTCATTATAATTTGTAATTTTTCAGTGGTTTATCTATTCTTATCGGTTGTTTATGTCATGTTAGAAGCTGCTGTCGAACAGCTAGATGTTTCTCGTTCGAAGCCTATCCCATAAATGTTGATTTTCGTTGGAAGGAATGTCCTTTGACACATTGTTCTGTCGTTAGTGGTCATCCTAAGGCTAGTTACACACACATCGTTTTTTCACGTCCTCATAAATTCTATTAGATTAAACAGATGATTTCAAACAGAGATGTTTGTCAAGTTCCGTTTAATCTGATAAAATTCATAATGACGGCAAAAAATCGATCGTCCAAAAATGGATGTGTTTGTAACTGGCTAAAGGAGGCAAAAATGTATAAAAAATGGAAACCTAGTGTCAGAGTTTTACTGTTCTCACAATATTCTCTTATCACAGAAGATATATAAAATGCAACAATATTGAATGAGTCGTTATTTACAAAGACCAATAGACCATGAGTGATTGTTTGCAAAAAACCTTAAAGAAATGAACTTTCAAAACATAGAAAATTTCAAGATATCAGAAATGTATATTAATTACTTTGTATATTGGTCCATTTTTTGTTTTTTTTTTTTCAATAAAGACACTATTCTATTGCTATTCTATCACAGGGATAAAATTCCTTTATTGTAATTTATCATGAACAGTTGAGATATTAATGAATGAATGAGTTCTATTACTCTAATTTTCACTTTAGCATTCAGCATATTCTATCACGTTAATTGAAGCATCTTAATCAATCAAGCAACAAGAATTATTGAAACTTCTTGAAGAATGCATCATTAAACTAACGAATTGTATCATTAGAAGATTTGAAATATTGAGAATATTAATGCACAACACTGAATTTAAAACTCGACATTTTTCAATACCTCAAAAATATTTTGAAATTGTTGTTTGTATCCATTGTAATGCTACCCAGCAATAATATCCTAAACCTCAAACAATTTTGTATTGCTCAACCTGAAAACGATTTCCACTAGCATTACCAATAGCTGGTCTTATCTTTCAATATACAACTATAAACTTTTTTGAAATTAGACATAGTTTTCTTTACAATGCTAACAAGCAAATATCACTTTAAACCTTAAACAATTTAGTTTTGCTTAGCCTAAAAACAATTTTCACTAGCATTACCAATACCTGGTCTTATCTTTTAATATACATCTATAAACTTTTTTGAAAATATTCATGGTTTTCTTTACAATGCTATCAAACAAATATTCTAAACCTCAAACAATTTAGTTTTGCTACCTAAAAACAATTTCCACTAGAATTACAAATGCCTGGTCGTATCTTTCAATATACCTCCCAATACCTCTATAAACTATTAATGGTTTTATTCAAAATGCTATCAAGCAAATATCACTTTAAACCTCAAACAATTTAGTTTTGCTTAACCTAAAAACAATTTTCACTAGCATTACCAATAGCTGGTCTTATCTTTCAATACACCTCTCAATACCTCTATAAACTACTTTGAAATTATTCATAGTTTTCTTTACAATGCTATCAAGCAAATATCACTTTAAACCTCAAACAATTTAGTTTTGCTCAACCTAAAAACGATTTTCACTAGCATTACCAATAGCTGGTCTTATCTTTCAATAAACCTCCCAATACCGCTATAAACTATTAATGGTTTTATTTACAATGCTATCAAACAAATATTCTAAAGCTCAAACAATTTAGTTTCGCTTAACCTAAAAACGATCTCCCCTAGCATTACCTGGTCGTATCTTTCAATATACATCTATAAACCTTTTTGAAACAATTCATGGTTTTCTTTACAATGCTATCAAGCAAATATCACTTAAAACCTCAAACAATTTAGTTTTGCTCAGCCTGAAAACTATTCACTAGCATTACCAATAGCTGGTCTTATCTTTCAATATACCTCTCAATACCCTATAAACTTTTTTGAAATTATGCTTGGTTTTATTTACAATGCTATCAAACAAATATCACTTAAAACCTCAAACAATTCAGTTTTTCTTAACCTAAAAACGATTTTCACTAGTATTACCAATAGCTGGTCTTATCTTTCTAGGAAGGCACACTCATCGTTGCAAAGCTTACACAGTAAAGGCACAGGCATTGTTGGTTTTGCCATTCTACTCTCTCCAAAAATCGATTCCCATTTCCTTGCCTCTGATATCTGGTGCAGATATCTTAAACCTGTTCAGTGTGCACATTTAGCTTGCTGTATACTAGCTACCATCAACGATGGACTTTCAAAGAAATGTATTTGGGTTTGCTCCAGTATTTTTTGAGTGATAACATTGTGAATAATATCAAAATGCGGTCTTCCATAAACAATAAAATACTAGTAGTTCTGTGAACAGTAGACCTCGCACTCAGTAAGCTGCATTGACCTGTTGTTACGTTTGCTCAAAAATTAATAAATAATTTATCAATTTAAAATGACTAGAAAAAATCCTAAATAGAGCTTTCTAACCTATCGTACCGTGACGTGTCGTCCTGGAATGTGAGTGTGTGCGCTGTTATCAGGTCTGGCTGCCGTCGATACGCCAATCCAATCAACCCATCAGAGAACATTCTGTGTTGTCAAAAACTACGTGTGTTGGAATTAACAAAATAAACTACCATAATACTGATTTCCTACAAACTTCATTTCTCACTTTTCATAATTTTAGGAATAAATTTCTTTTCAATAATATTTGTTGACGTGAAATTCAAAAAGGAACATACCTGTCAAATTTCATGAAAATCCATTGCTGCGTTTCGCTGTCAATGCTCAACATATAAACACTTAAACATAAAGAGAAATGCAAAACCGTCGACTTGAATCTTAGACCTCACTTTGCTCGGTCAAAGATGAATCCTGCCTTTCTTTACGAAAAAAAAATATGAATAATTTAAAATTACCCATCCATATTTTATCATTACTCATCCTTAGCTATCATTAAATCCTTATCCAGAATTTGTTGTTCCTTGCTGTCTTTCACGAACAATATCATAACTAGTCTCGAGTCAAATTCAATTTAACATTACACAAAAGAAAATCCGAATTGCTATTTTTAAAAGCATTGTGTGAATCATCCGTTGTAACTAACTCCGAAAAATTAAATTTCAAGGTGTGTTTGAACACACAATGCGCTCTGTTTGCCTTGAGTCTCATTGAACAATGTGAAAAACTTATCGCCATAAATCTTAGCTTGCTTGGTTCTTCTATTCCGCTTATCGGTCCCCAGACTGTATTAGAAAACCAAATTGAACATTCTTGTTAGGTGCTCAGGTCCCCACCATACGTTACTTCCTTGCTCTAAGTAATATGTTTCTTCTACTCTAATCTTCTTCGTTTAAACCATATAATAAACAATCTTCATAAGTTTGCATATATGTTTAGTTTGTATATCTGAATAGTTTCATTAAATCACTTCACTTTAATATGGGCTACATCATCAAAATTTACAAAAACATGAAGTACCGAAATGTTTTAAAGATTTAAAATGTTTCAAACAAAAAGGGTAATCCATGTTTTATATTGTTTTTATTAACTATATAGTTTGTATAATCTGTATAGTTTTAAACAGTGGAAATTGGAGTTCTAACTAAACTTTCTTCTCCTATATGCCAAATTGCATACCGAACTTTTTCGATAGAATATTTCAAGTTTGGGTTTTCTCTATTAGTTTTCTCATAATTGCATACCAATATTTTGTTAATAGGATACTATTTAGATTCTTTTTGGTTTTCTCCATGATAGAGTCATGGCAATACAGATGATATTACACACAAGATATTCCAATTTTTTAGTAAAATTCCAAAACTTACTCCAAAAATGGTACTTAATAGAGATTTACATGTTTTCTCATTCCTCTGCAGCTAAATTCCTCCTGCCTTGAGAACGTGTGCATAAATCCCTTTTGATATGTTTTCATCACGAACTCAAACTTAGTAAGCTTCTGAAGAACTTGGAGAACGATGAATAGAGTCCATTTAAAATCTGTATCAAGATTTGCAAGATCAATATTGCTTGTTCATTGTATTTGCTATAGAATAAAGAATAAGGTTAAGGAGGCAGTTGTGGGTTTCGACCTGTTGTCTCCAAAGATATGTTGTAAAATAAAATAAATAAATATTAGACTGTTTGAGATAACAGTATTGTACTTGAATGAAATATTCTATCTATGATTTTTGATTCGCTTGAAAGGATAAAAATAGATCTGAAAACATGAAATGATTGTGATTTCTTTCATTGATTGTGATAATTTCAGTGATTGTGATACTTTCATTCTTAAGGATCAAGCCACATGAAAAATTTACATTCAAATTTATACCATGGATAGCTATTTATAAGCCCTATCAACTGACATGAGTCTCATTTCTGGGAAAATTGCAGAAGCTCCGTAATATTATTGAGAAAAATGGCGGATAATTACTAAAAAACCATGCTTTTCTCAAAAATAACTTGACCGATCGATTTTCCTCAAATTCATACCCTGTATAGTTATTTATCAGCTCTATCAACTGGCATGAGTCTCCTTTCTGCAAAACTGTTCACCCCATCCTTGAGAAATGACTTAGTAACCTCCTTCTCGTGCATGAGGTAGGTAGGTAGCGCAGTTCATATAGCGTTTTTAGTCGAGATATTTCATCTGTAGAACAGCTGTTTTGACGACTTTAAAAAAATGACGACTAAAAAATAATCGAATTTCACAATTTACACAAAGGTAAAAGTAATCTGAAAACAATTATATATACACATATACAGAAGTCTGATATTAGTTTCAAATATGAGCAAGGAAAGTTGTGTGAGTGTACCACACCAGATTTTTCTCATTCCTCTGCAGCTAAATTCCTCCTGCCTTAGAAAGTGTACATAAATCCCTTTTGATATGTTTTCATCACGAACTCAAGCTTGGTAGGCTTTAATGAAGATGAAGAAGCTTGGAAACTTGCAGACGACGAGTGCTTACTCTTATAATGAAGTCCATTTAAAATATGTATCAAGATTTGCAAGATCAATATTGATTGTTCATTGTATTTGCTATAGAATAAAGAATAAGGAGGCAGTTGTGGGTTTCGACCTGTTGTCTCCAAAGAGATATTGTAAAATAAAATAAATAAATAATACACTGTTTGAGATAACAGTATTGTACTTGAATGAAATATTCTATCTATGATTTTTGATTCGCTTGAAAGGATAAAAATAGATCTGAAAACATGAAATGATTGTGATTTCTTTCATTGATTGTGATAATTTCAATGACAGTGATACTTTCAGTGATTGTGATACTTTCTCTTGATCAAGCCACATGAAAAATTTACATTCAAGGTTTTGATTTGAAGCGTTTTTGCATTGACGGCGGGTCAATCAGCTGATTGGGTTGGCGTTTGGGAATCAGATGATAATCAGCCAATCATAGAGCTTTTTGCCTTGCCGACTCGTCTGCCGCCAGTGGAAACACGACTGAAAAAAACGCTTCATGTGGCTCGGCCCTATGAGTCTTGTTAAACCATTATTTAAGCTATTATCATAAAGTGATTTCAATTAGTCAACGTTTTTGCCTCATGTGGCAATTATTCTCATGTAATAGACTTATGTTCTTTGAAAATCAATACTCTTTTTTAACCTTAAATTAATAAGGTATACGCATTTAGACTACTCTCTATCTGTACATGGACTTAGTGAACATCATCATCACAACATTTTTTCTTTTTAATTAACTCTTTCAAATAATTCATTCAACAAGCAACTTTCTCTTGTTTTGGAGGACTTGTGCTAGAGCTCTTTATAAGTGAACTCTTGCTGTATATTGAGTTTTGGCGAAATCATGATTACTGAACTGTCATTGCGATTGTTCCAATCCCCGATTCCATTCAGGATTCAGCAATCGTAATTTTGTCCAAAAATATTGGCTGTCACGTCAGCCGATTGTCATCTGACGTCATGTGACTCGGCTGTGGCTGTTTCGCTCCGTGCTTAAAATTTATTGATGTTGGCCACACATGCAATGGACACATTATTATTTTTCAAGCTACGTAATGTCTTCATCCAATATGGTTCGGGGATCCATTCAGAAGTATATATTGCTGTGCATTATATTGAATAAAGGAGATGGGGTATCAACTTTTGAACTTATACATTGCGAAGGTCCTAGAACAGAAAACGAATTGTTACCGTATTTATTCATATGGCTTTTATTGGCAGAGAGATCATTTTGAATATTCTGCCTTGCCGTATCACCCAATGTCATTTCCTATCCACACTCAAGTTTATATATTTGGTTCTTCAAGTTTAAACTAAAAAATTTCACATTTTCACTTCCTGATTTTTAAATCATAAAGTTCAAAAGTTGAGAATACACAAATATCTAAACGAAAAAGAATAGAATACTTGGAATAGGACTGGAACCTTTTGGTGAGGCTGGTTTAGTAGTCTATTTTTCATATCGGTCCATCAGCAAAATACTGATATAAAAGTACAGTTTAAGTAATTTTTTGATTCATCCAATATTCTCGTCAAATTATTTCTACTATATTTGTTCCAACTTATGTAGTTTTCCCCAGTACCGCCATTTTGTTCACTTTGTGAAGTCGATATGTCACGTTACAATATCGGCCATTCACAGCTCTCCATCGATTAGCCAATCAGAAGCCTTTATTTCATATCCAGTAACACATCAGTTTTGATAGATTTAGGGCCGGTTTCCGAGCTCGAGATTTAGCTAAGTTCTAGACTTTAAACAAAGCTGGAGTCAGAAAATTGGCTTTCCGATAGGGGGCGTAGTGGTAGTTTTTATTATAATCTTTATTTTCTCTTTTCCATAATTGGAAACGTTTTTCCTCGACGAAATTAAACATTGCTAAATAATCCAAAATAGCTGAAACTTTACACTATTTTCTCTTTATTTTGTGGACATTTTTTTAGTTTTTCGAAGCTTAATTTAAACGTAAACTACGACTACGCCCCGCGCCCCGTTTCGGAAAGCCAATTTCTGACTCCAGTTGTTCAAAGTCTAGAACTTAGCTAAATCCCGAACTACGAAAACGTCTCTCAGAAGCTCGTCAATCGGTTAACAATTAATTTTCTACCAAATGTGTTGCAATGTTCAGCCTGATTCTAATATCTGTTCTGTAAAACTGAGCGAACTGCTATGAAAATAATTAGCATCCGTGTGAGAAACATACTTCCAACAGGTGGTTTATAATCGTAAATACATACGTGGCTTGAGTGAGTGACTTTTCTGTAGTTTATTTCACACGTCGGAAGTTAGCACGCAAACCAAACCAATTTGTCGATGATTGCAGTGATACTGCAATGAGTGAAGTTGTTCAATATGTCCATCATACTTTTATGTGCTACTCCTAAAAATTTATTTCCTTCTCGACTTCATACCATTCAGTTGTAAGTTTTCATCATCAACATAACATCTCATTATTTCATACTCTAAATCGAACTCTGATACTTTAAGACAAGCTATATGAATTTCACATTTTGACTCTCATTTATGTGAACCCTTTATCAAGTGATTTTCTCGATTGCTTCGTACTTACTTGTTTTGGATTTATCCTGACTTTTCGTGGCTTCATATTGAATTTCCTTTTTGTGTGAAGTTGAAACCAAATTGATTCATAATGAGCTCTAATTCTTATTCTTACAGTATTTCAAACAACTTTAATAGGTTACTCTATACTGGTAATAAGTATGAGAATTGATTGGGACATTATACTCAAGAATATCCTTCCTATTATCACTCTACTAAAAGAGAGAGGGAGAGTGTGTGTGTGTAGAAGAAAATTGGAATGATAGAATAATGGACCAATGACAGCAAGCCACGCCTCCCAGCTCCCCATACTCTCTTCTGATTGGTGGACTGGACCGCCTACTGGTATAGTTCGTTCTCATTTCTGCCGGTAGGTGGCACCAGTTACTGGGAATACCTGTTCGCTTCCTAACATTTCTGAGACTATTCCATATTGCTTGTGGAATACCTCTTTTTCCCGTATGGATTATCAAGACTTATTCAATTCAAAACAAACAGCTGAAACTCCCAAACAACTCCCAAAACACAAATGACGAGTCATTTGTATAAGTCACTACAATGATCAAAGTGTTAGAAATGTATTGTATCATATACAAACAAACCGATTGACAAGGATTTTGACCTACTCAAGTCAAAAGTAGGAATTCGCTACTGCTCGTTCAATTACAAAAACCTTTTTGGAACGTTCCACGAAGTAGAATAGATTTACCTTCTTTGTGACCGTTCTGAGAATTAAATCATGTGAACTGAAACCTTTTTAAAAACTTGAGAATTATCAAATTCAAAATACAATAATTCACAACAGCTATAGTGAAGTCCACGTGATAATAGTAGTGGAGAAAGATAAGAGATCAGCGTTGCGGATTCTCTACCTTTCCACTGCCTTCTATAGAGGATAGCTGATACCCAGTACACCTGATGTAATATTAACAAACGGTTCATTCCTCTTTGAAATAATAAATTATATTTTACTCGTCAAGGAGAAACATTTTTCAATGATTAAATAATACATTAACATAATTGAGATTGAATATTTTGTCAATTAATTGTACTTCTACATTCTTGAAAAACGATCTGGCATCGTTGTGGAGCTAGAGAATGATTGCGCTATCTGCTTTGTCGAATGAAAGACAAGGGTAGCAATACCATTGCTAATCAAATACCGCCATTATAACGTGGACTTCACTATAGTATGACCCCCCATACAGCACATAGCATCACTTGCATTGTTCAAATTGGCCCCACTCTATTCATATAGTATTGTATCTATAGTTAGATTCACTTCATACTGTTAGCATTGATTAAAAAATACTTGGACTATTATGTCGCTGATCTCATTATATAGTGAGGTCCACGTTATAATGGCAGTAAAGAAAGATAGGAGAAAAACGTTGCCAAGTCTCTCTATTTTGCCACTGAGTGTACACAGCTGTTTCTCAATTCATCTCATTAAATTTGATATTATAATAATTATCATTTCCTTGATAAAATAATCAATTTAATGTCAAATAAATCAAGGAAATATATTTTTTCATAATTTGATTCAAAAATTTGCTTTCATAACCGAGATCAGATTTTTATTTTTATACAAACCTGAAATGGCGGCTAATTTATAAAGCTGTGATACACCGATCTGAATTTCAAAACAACAGAAATTGAATTATTTGGGAGGTATTCTATTACAATTTCTTTTTAAAATAATAGAAAAACAGAAATTCTATTTAAAAATGAGTAATTTCAATGGATTATCTCTGAAATAACTTTTCAATATTATTTATACCGGTACGAGTAGGTCTAACCTATACGGGTAGGCTAACTGAAGCATGGATGAAGTCTAGGATAGTTAGTTATCAACTTTTAAAATGTCATTTCAGGTATTTTAATTTGTGTTTCTCATGCGGTAATGTTTTAAGATTATTTCAAATTTTTTGATAGAATGAAGAAAAAAAATGGCGGCTGAGAATTGTTTGTTCACTTTTGTACAGTCACTGTCAAAAGTAAAAATAAAATATTCTGGCAAACTGACAACATTGCAAAGCGAGAGAGAGATAGCGCTATCTGTTTTGTTGTATGATAGAAGGGCAGCAACAGTATTGTCAATCGTACACTGCCATTATAATGTGGACCTCACTATAGTAAGCTATAGTGAGGTCCACGTTATAATGGCAGTGTTTGATTAGCAATGGTATTGCTATCCTTGTCTATCATTCAACAAAACGGATTGCGCTGTCTCTTTCTCGCTTTGCTCTGTTGCCAGATCGTCTTTTGACAATGTAGAATTGATAATTAACCTTCCGGTAGTCGCACTGTTGTAAAAAGTACAACAGTGTCAGTTTTTTTTGCTGCACAAAACTATTGAATGAGGTGGTGTCAGTGAATGAGTCACCTATGCATTCTAAAACTTTCCCCTCATCACTCCACTGAGTTGCAGGATCAACCGAGCAGTGATTCAGTCTTTAGGTGCAATTCAGTCGCGACAGTGCATAAGATAGGGAAAGACTGTATACGGGGACTGTAAACGAACCAATAACACAGAATTGATGGCTTTAGTTGATGGACCTTATTGGGCTATGAAATGGTATTCATCCAAATGTTCATAGGCGTAAAATAATCCAAAAAGATGGGAAAAGTAATTATACAATTAATTAATATGTTTTGACAGTAAACAGAGTACATAACACTTGGAAAATTGGATGTTGTACAAAATACAACACGCGACTGCTCGTGTGATTTTAAAAAAATCAAAATCAAATTCTTTATTTACACATTGTTGTACAAAAAGTAAATTGTATCAAATAGTGTATCGTCAAAAATAAAATCAAAACATAAAACAAAATCTGGTGTGGCGCACTCACACAACTTTCCTTGCCGTTATATGAAAATTAATCAATTGACGCTAGTGTTCCCGCGCATATCAAATCTACTATTCTAAGATCTGAGACACCTGGTGACAGGACAATAGCGCTGCAGACACACGAAGTCTGCTATCTCTTCATATTGAATGAATTAATAGAATCAACAGTTGCCAACAATTTGCAATTGAATAATCTTATTTTCTCGCATTTCGAGCTTATTTTAAATTTTAGGTGAAAATGTTACTAGACATAAATTGTAGAGATTTTCATTCTGAATCTTCTCCACTTGAATTTTTTCGTTTAAATTGTATCTGAAGCCTGATAATTGGGAATCTAAAATCAAACTTTGCATAGATGGGGCGGAGCTCCTGGAATTTTTACAGATATGGGACTTGTGGCAGTTGATTGAGCTTATCAATGACTATTCTAGGTATAAATTTGATCAAAATCGTTGGAGCCGTTTTCGAGAAAATCGCGAAAAACCCTGTTTTTGACATTTTCGCCATTTTAGCCGCCATCTTGAATCGCATTTGATCGAAATTGTTCGTGTCGGATCCTTATATTGTAAGGACCTTACGTTCCAAATTTCAAGTCATTCCGTTAACTGGGAGATGAGATATCGTGTACACAGACACACACACACACACACACACACACACACACACACACACACACACACACACACCACACACACACACACACACACACACATATACACATACATACCAATACCCCAAAACCACTTTTTTGGATTCAGGGGAGCTTGAAACGTATAGAAATTTAGAAATTGGGGTACCTTAATTTTTTCGGAAAGCAATACTTTCCTTACCTATGGTAATAGGGCAAGGAAAGTAATATATGCTATACAGTAGGCCACTACATCAATAATGTATAGTATGAGTAATTTCTTATATTATTGTAAGGTTCCATTATCAAAAAACTCGTCAACACTATAAAATGCCCCTTTTACCAAAAAAGAAAAGATATCTTTTTTGAAATACCTGCGATTTCTATACCTGATTGCAGATGGCAGGTGATCAAAGAGCTTGACTCCCATGTAACTAGGCTTCTTCTCAAAAAGCCTTAACCTATGTGAGACAACACACAAATTCCCCTTGCCTCTAGTATTGTGTTGGTGAACCTGTGAGTTTGTTGAAAACTTTTCTTTATCATCATATGTTAGCAAGAGTAATTGATAACATATGCAAGGCACAGTCGAAATACCCTGAGTTACGAAAGCTCCTCTACAAGATTGACCAAAATCAAGTCCAGCAAAGCATCTAACAGTTTTTTTCTGTTTGAGAAAATTTTTATCTAAATCTGTTTTACTGGCGCTACCACAGAGTTCAATGCCGTAAACCAAATCAGGCTCTGTTGCGGTCTCCTTATGTCTAGCTGAAATAGCCCGTCCTAATAGATACTGTACTTTTTATTTATATTTTGATTGTATGATACCTTAAATGCCGCAAATTAATTTAATAATTTTTTTTAGTTCGTCACTTAGTTGAAACCTATTATTTTTGCTTATAATTTTCAATTTCTTATTCTATTATTAAGTTTTTAGTCACTAGATTTTTTATTGTATCTGGTGTCATTAAAGTATAGTTATAATTTTTCTTATCGATTGTCAGAAGACTCCTCCATGCTCATGGACTTGTCGTCCAAGCATGGAGTTATTCTTTTACTTTTTACTTGTTTTTCATATTTATGCTACAAACTAATGTATCGTCTTTACTTTGTTTTCACATAAATGTAATGTATAAAGTTTTTGAATAAAATGAATTGAATTGAATAAATGAATAAATACGAATATAGTAATTGATTGAGTAGGGCGCGACTGCCGGAAGGTTAATAAACAAAATATTTCATCTTAAATATTAAATTTCATTACAACATTATTGAAATATATAATTTCTTGCCTCATAAAATATAATTGATTATTTTAAACGAGAATGAATCGTTAATATTGCATCAATAAACCTGTATCAGCTACCGTCCATAGAAGGCATTGACAAGACAGAGGATTGGCAACGTTTTTTCCTATTTTTCTCCACTGCCATTATAACGTGGACCTCACTATAGTAATTTTTGTGATACAGTTGGTTTTCCCCGTCCGTTCAATAGGGTCGAACAAACAGGAGAGGTTATTATTATCTACTAGTTGTTACTACTGAAATTGCTTTCAATTGAGGAATAATTCGGCTGTACGCTCGCTCTGTTATCGCCGTGCTCTCGGGAGCTGGTGTAGAGAGAGAGAGACAGCGTGAGAGAGATAGGAGAGAGAGAGAGAGTGAGTGGGATAGAGAGAGAGAGGAGATTAAGAGCGCTGCTGTCAGAGATGACTGAGGAGTAGCGATTAGTTTAATTCACAGAGTGACGGCAGAGAGTATGAAATGTAGTGCATATAGAATGAATTACATTCTCTATACTCTCTGAGTGTCGGCGATCGACTGTGTTTCTTTTGGCGGCGACGTTAGTGATATGAGTTTTGCTTTAGACTGTACCCGAGCTCGGGCGTCGCGACGCTCATAGCTTTTTAAGTAGTGGGGGAAAACCACTGCTGCCACCTGCTGACGCTAGGGCCAATTGCACCAAAATGGCGATCAACCCTTGAACGAGTGTGTGAACCGCGCCAACAACTACAAAATTATTGAGATAATTCAGTGGTGTGTAGTGGTGTAATTAATTTAAAACACGATAAAAAATGACCGAGTATCTTTTTGCGCTTCCTTCGGCCGTTGTCAGACTGTACAGATCTGTGCTTCGTACTGGCGGTGAGTAGACACTGTTTTGTTTCTCCCCTGTTGACAGCTGTGACCTTCCCGCAGCGGCATTGATCACTGTTTTATCACTAGATCGCCAGTCTTATCACCGGTGCGTCAAGCGATAAAATAGCTGTGCGGTTCCCAAATAAACTCGCCACAGTCGTGGTTTGATAACACAGCTTGCAGTCATGCTAGGCAACATTAACTGATTCATCGATTTTATTATTACATAAACAATACCTCTCTGTCACTACAGTACTCTTAATATCTATTCACTCCAATTTACACCTCCCAAGTAATCAAATTCAAAGTTTTTTTCAACATAAATAATGATTTATAATTAATATTGACGATGGGAGGATTAATTACAATAGACATAAACAAACCCCTCCATATGTTACCTATCTCTTTCATTTGACTACAACAGGAAATCGATAAATGTTGATTACATAATCCCTTTTGTCACTACTCAACCACATCCCTTAAAAATATTCCATTAGTTTCATTCTTCCACCGTATTACTTTGCTTTGAGTACCTACATACCATATGTTAGACCTCTATCTCATCCTACCAGATGTTTTCATAGAAAACTTGCGTTTCTTGGTGTTGAATACTTGTTTTTGATTGAAAAAACTCAACTTTTGAAGTGTATTACGCCGGCAACTCTCTGCGCGAACCGTGTTTTCCATTGTATTCTAGTCGCAGTTCGATCGGATTCTATATTTAGACTCCCCACCCACTTCTAATTCTTCCCTATGTAAGCTACAAAATGACTGATTACAGTGGTTTTTCGTTACTCATTTCAAATCAGTGAAATCGAGATGATTGTTGGTTGTGTTGATGTGTTCATCATCTCGAATAAACTGTTTGAATTGATTAACGCGGTTTATTATGCAAGACTGATATTACACTTCAGTTACAGTAGTAGTAGGAAATTGGTTCATTAATTCAACCAACCTTGAACTGCAATTTGACTGAATCGATAGGTTTTAACACAGTAGGAACTGAATTTCAGATCAGAACTATGATGCATTGTTTCAGCATTAGTTTTGTTTGTTTTTTCTATTCATAGAGATGATATTGAAACTGTTATCATTGTTTTTGTTATATCTACAGATGGAAATTACTGAGATATTGCAATTATTCAAATGCTAATGAATTATTAGTCTATGTAATTCATATGGCGGTTAAAATATAATAATTCATAATATAAAAATATATCATAAAAACCAATAATTCATCTATGAATTATTAATGCTAATTATTATTAAACGAAAATCCAAAATTAATGCTGTGATTCACCCCGATGACTTCTGCTACTGCAAATATTGACAACAGGGTTTACAGATAGATGGAAATTCGATGAGCGCTACTATTGAAAAAAAAAATAATAAAAAATCATCAAATTTCCATCTAGCTGTTTACCCTGTTGTCAATATTTGCAGTAGCAGAAGTTTTCGGGGTGAATTGCAGCATTTAATTTGGATTTTTGTTTAATAATAGATTTTGTTATAGCCTATATTGAAATTGCATTATCAAACTTCAAATTCAAATCAGTCTTATATTAATAGAATGGAATTAAATTGTTTTAATAATGAGTGTTGTACTAATAGTGAGATCAGTAGGCTACTAATCCAACGTTGATTGGTACAAACCAAACATTTCTACTGTTTGAATATTCAAAATATACATTGACACGTTATCTCAGAATAATTATTGTTTACTAATTATTAAATAAAACAAGATATTATGTGCATCTGTCAGATTTGAAACATCACATCCAATGAGCTATTTTTCAAATCCGAAATGCATTGAACCAATATATATATTCTATGAATAATCTGTATGACTTTCAAAATCATTTACTCATCAATATCAGTAGCTATATAAACAGTTGACTGATGATTTATGGATTGGAGATAGAATATCTTAGCTTTGTACTTCCTATTCTCTGTTTTTAGCTGCAGTCTGACTCATCTTAAGACCACATCATAAAAAAGTTATTGGCTAGTTTATTGTGACTATTATATTTTTATGATTGATATTGACTTTTCTGCTTCTCACAGACTAGGATGTTAGGTATGATTTTTATTGAATAATCCATAATGTGCAAGATTAAATCATAATTTTAGTGCCGGTTGCACAAAGGCTGGTTAACCGTGATTAATTCCTCGAGAACCGTCTTTTCAAAAAAGCCCTCTCTGATTGGTTCTTTTGATATTAATCATGGTTAAAATTTAACCGGCTTTTGTGCAACCGAACCTTAGTCTTGGACTTCGGTTTGTTACTAATCAAGTCAGTTTTGGGTTAGGCTTTCGTCTCCTCTTTTAATGAATGCTGTGAATTGTGCTTTCATAAGTAAATAAAAAATATTGAATGTTGTGTGTTTGTTTATAGACATTTAAACGTATGGTTCATATTATTTTATATCAATTTCGATGACTTGTTTGCTAAATGTGATGTGATTGTTTGCAGACGACGATGAGGAACGCGGCAACTTGGTTGAGGAGCGGGGTGGAGGTGGAGCGTCGTCGAGCCAGGCGCACGACTCTGTGGATTGCGGAATCATCGGCGGCAACATGGACTACAGAGTCATCTTCATCAACGCCCCGCAGCCGGCCAAGTTCTGCTCCAACCACATCTCCACTGCCAAGTACAGCATCATCTCATTCATTCCCAGCTTCCTCTTCGAACAGTTTCGCCGCTATGCCAACTGCTTCTTCCTGCTCATCGCCCTGCTACAGGTTCGTTAAATTTCCTATCAATTTACAAAAAAATATGGTTCTATCATTTAATTCCAAGGTGAAATGTAGTTCTTCTACAATTCTGCTCAATTGACTATCAATCTACAAGAATGTGTTTGTAAAGGTGCGTACAGATATACGCGCCTTCAACACGCTCCGCAATCGCTCCACGCACGCTCCGCACTCGCTCTGCAATCGCTCCGATCATGAACGTTACGGGAGATGTTAGCTCTTCTCGCGTTCCATTTTGCTCCCCGGTCGATCATTAATCGATCTGCTCGAGTGACGTTCGATTGCGGAGCAGAGCGAAAGTCTGTACGCACCTTAAGATTTACTTTCAAGCGAACTGAAATGTAAACTCATCGCTCAACCGTATTTTTCAAGCTCTTATCAGCTTAAGCTCTTACAAGCTCTACAATAATTGTGTTATTTTCTCAATAAATGTATTATTTATTTTCAAATAATGGTATCCTCTGATAGCTCAACCGAAAAGAATGAATATGATACCTTAAGGTGCGTACAGATATACGCGCCGCGAACATGAGCAATTCACTTTTAATCAACTGATTATATCCGTATTTATACAGAAACTGTGAGATACAGGCATAAAAAGCTTGACATCAGCTGATTAAAAGTGAATTGCTCATGTTCGTAGCGCTTAAATCTGTACGCACCTTAAGACTAACTAAAAACGGTTAGATCAGTGTTGATACTAATCATTTACTTGGAACTATTTTGCTCATCGCTCAATCGTATTTTTTCCATTTGTATAGGCTATTGCCAGCTCAAGCTCTCACAAGCTTTGCAATAATTCTATTATTTTCTTCATAAATGTTTAATTTCCCAAAAAATGGACCATCCTCTGATAGTTCAACTGAAATGATTGAATATGATAATTATAATTTACCTTAAACTCTTTTGCAATTTGTATGTTGTACATACAATATTTTGTATCTGTACTCGTTCGATGTCAGAAATAGATTAATCTATTAGAATCATTATTATAATTATGCTATTATCATGATTTATAGATTGTTAAATTTGGTTTGTCTAAATATTTGGAAATTATAAATTTTGGACTGGAAATTATTAATTTATTCATTTATTTATTAACAATGTCAAGGAAGACTACAGGCATTACGCCCAAATCAGTCTCCACTACTATTAACCAACAAATTTAACTTTGTAAGAAATGAAAAATAAATGGTAATACAATGAAAGATACGGAAGATAATTATGATACTACATTCGTACAGTGTGTGCTGTGAAGCAATTGGGTATAAATAACATAAGGTATAAATATAATGGTGAATGGAAAGCATGTGAAAGTAGAGATGGATTAAAATAAAATTAACCAGTATTAATACAGAAATTGAATTATGTTAAATGTAATTTAAAGGTGCGGATAAATAAATTGGAAAACATTATTATGAAGCAAAGAAAAGAAAATACCACCATATATTGCGATTTCTCTTCACTGATTTCCAACCACTATATATGGTGGTTGGAGGAGAAGGAAATTCATTGAACATTGACGACACCACGGAAATTGCAAATGTCAAAGAATGCCGGTACTTAGGTATGACAATAAAAGATGATGGACGGGATGAGAGAGAGATTGGATACAGGATTGCAAAGGGGAGAGTTTTAACCAGGAAGCTACATTCAATACTTTGGACGGATGATATATCTGAAAGAGTAAAGAAACATGTTTTCAAAACAATTGTGATGAGCTGTGTAACTTATGGGGCGGAAGTATGGACATTAACCAAGAGACTAAAACAAAGATTATTGGCTATGGAGATGAATTACTGGAGAATATGTTGCCAGCTGACCTTGAGAGATGAGGGTGAGATGAGAGAGGGTGAGAAATGAGGTTATAAGGGAGAAAATGAAATTGGACAGGTCAGTGGTGGATGAGGTCGAGGAAAAACAACTGCAGTGGTACGGACATCTCAGAAGAATGAGCCCCAGTCACATACCAAGGAAGGTATATGAGTGGATTCCGGCTGAGAGGAGGAAACGAGGACGACCACCAACGGTTTGGTAGAAAACATAGAAGAGGCCATGCAGAGCAGGGGCATCCAACAAGACGTATGGAGAGATAGAGGCAGATGGCGTGTTGAGTGCGGGAAACGGCCGGGAAGGCTGTAAAAACCCGCGTATTAGGTTAGGTAGAAAAGAAAATATTGAGGTTAACAAATCATATACTAAAAATAATATAAGTGTTACATACATAATCATGAAATTTGAAAAAGTATAATAATGTGAGACTAATCTAAGAATTAACAGTTTGAAAGAGATACAAGTATTATCGAACAAAAGATTCATGTGCAAAAATAATTTACAATGCATGCTTGAGAGAGAGAAAAAACCAGAGAGAGTATAAAGTGAGTTATATCATAGTAGTTATATATCTATAATAATAGGCTTAGTTAATAATAGGGATGGGGGAATTTACCTTTCTTTACCTACAATACGGGGGGAAATAAGGGAGAAATATATATTTCTAAAAATAAGAGTGAGCATCAGAGCAACTAACTTTATCCCATAGATTGCGATTGATGTATTCAGTGAACAAAAGCCTCAAGAATTCGCCTTCTAGCCTTACTGGCAGGGCCATGTACATCAACACCATCACAAAAATCATTGAAAAGCCTCACTGCTCTGTTTAATGGAGAGCAATAATTTTGCAAAGTTCTTGACCTTGGGACATGAAAGGTCCTAACTCTTCTTACATTGAAGGAGAAGGAGAAGGATCTTCTTATTATATGAAAGTGGAGAGCTAACCTTTTTTGAACTTGGGCATTGATAACTTGAATCTCAGCTATCATTGCTTTTTCAAGAAAAAGATAATTGGCAACCATGCCGTCCTTTTCATTTTCACTAAAGTGAATCTCACTATAGTTGATTATGATCAATTGGCAAGTAAAATAATCAGGTCGATCAGTAAGTTTGCTTAGGTAGTTCTCAATGGAACTACCATTATAGCCTATGGCTTAGTCATCTTTCTCAATAATATTTTTCCCAGAATTTTACTACAGTATCAGAAACATTTCTTTACCTTTGACCAATCTAATCAAAATAAAACTTATTGTTTCATTTTCATAAAATGTACATGATATTATCATAGAGAAACAATAGCATAAGTAGATATACCATGGAATTCGCAGTAGCGAATTCCTACTTTTGACTCGAGTAGGTCAAAATCCTTGTCCATCGGTTTGTTTGTATATGATACAATACATTTCTAACACTTTGATCATTGTAGCATAGAGAAACAATAGCATAAGTAGATATCCCATGGTATATAGGGCGTTTATGTCGCAACTTTTACTGTTATCTCAAGCCGATAGTTCATGTAATTCTTTCCCGTGAAGCTGTGTGACGCTGGTAGTCTCTCATACTGTGCCGTTCATACTCTCACTCTCACCCCAACAAAACAGTAAAATTCGACAATAATCAACAGTAATCGGCTTGAGATAACAGTAAAATTTGCGACATAAACGCCCTATACCATGGGATATCTACTTACGCTATTGTTTCTCTATGATATTATATAATAAAGATAAATATTTACTTTATTGAAAATGAAAATCACCACCAGCAAAAGTACAACTGGGTTGTTGGTAGGAGTTTATACTAATACAAAATTTAACAATATATTATATATTAAGCAGAATAATAACAATTCGATGAATAGAAAAACAAGTCATACAATAGGAAATTGTACTCTTAAATTTCTTGATTCATTACGAACTGTTATGCTACATCAAGTTTTAACTCTAAAATGACGGCTTGCAGACCAATATAACTGTGGAAAATATGAAATATTTATTCATTGTCTGGAACATTGTCAACAGTGACGATACTCCAGTCCGCTGGTATAAAATATTTTATATTTTTCACAAGAATGATAGACTGCAAGTCGTTATTTTTTGTTGAAAAATTTACAATTTTGTGTCACTGTATTCACCACACGTACAACAACAGTTTCACTGCAGACATCACGATTTCTCTTTCTAGTTGATCAATTAATATGATAAAATGCCACCCTATCTGTACACCACATGCACCCAAACAATTATTTCACTAAAGACATCACGATTTCGCTTTGTAGTTTTTCCAATATTAATCTATCGATGAAATTATTTTTTAGCTTTATGAGTTAAAATTTTCAAGATGGTTCTCGTTGCAGCATACAAACGTTTGGTTTTGTTGGCAACGCAGATAAAGTTATGTCGGGAGAATTATATTTGTTACATGTTGTAATTGAGTATTTCAGTAGTGTTTAGGTTTTTAAAATTATGTAAAATATTATGATAAATAAAGAATTTGATATGTAGTTGATGAATACATTGAATGAAATGGCATTCTATCTGATACTTAGACCAGTTATAGAATAGACACGGCCCATTGTATATTCATACTGAAAGTCGATGAAGCCAACATCTACTGCCATATCGCCAAATCGTGACGTCAGCATTGAATAGAAAACTTTTCTTTAGAGTCTGTTTACATTGTTTTCCATAGCAGATTGTGTCTATTCCAGCGGGAGCGCAGCGGGAGTTTACCATTTTATTGAATAATAATTTACATCCTTCTGAAATAGACACAATCTGAAAGTTTTCTATCCGATGATGACGTCACGATTTGGCGATATGGCAGTAGATGTTGGATTCAGAGGCTAGACTTCCCAGCGTGTCTATTCTATAACTGGTCTAAGATCTGATAGGGGTATCACACTTACTGCAACAATTCCTCTATAGACATCACGATTTCGCTTTGTGGTTGATGAATACATTGAATGAAAAGGCAGCATATCTGATGGTGTTGTTGTTTGTGGTTTAGAAGCGGCACATGGCGGACGGCGAGATCAACCACCGGGAGGTGGAGGTGCTGCGTGACGGGCACTGGCAGTGGGTGCAGTGGCGACATGTGGTTGTCGGCGACATTGTCAAAGTCCACAACAACGACTTCTTCCCCGCCGATCTGCTCATCCTGTCATCCAGGTAAACCGCAACAATTCCACAATCTTGCATGTTTATTTATAGTTCTGTGTTGATATTATTTGCTATGAAATAATGAAAAGTTATTTAAATAAAAAAACAAAAACAAAGAGATGTTTAGGACACAAAATAAATAACTAGAATATTCTATTATTTTAGGAACAACTTGTACAATTTTTTTAAAATATTCACAGAAACATTACTAGTTTCAGCTCCCTCTAGTTGTTTTTAAAAAGGGTACTAGTTATTATTCCCATAATAATTAAACAATTCAATTAGCCCTATTCTTCTTCTTCTCCCGAGCCTATGTTCCATTTCTCTTGGGGTCGGCCCTCCTAATCCTTTTCCGCCATTCTGAGCGTTGTTGAATTAATTCAGGCTCTAAATCCGTCGTCCTCATATCCTTGGAGATGGTACCCATCCAGGTAGTCGGTGGTTTACCAGGGCATCTCCTACTTTAGTCGCCATGTGTCAAGATTCTCACTTTTATGGTTATATAAATATATGCCCCTCCGTGTGATATTAGAACTGAGAATTTATTTGTGAATTCGGACGAATTTAACAAACTGCCTCCGGAATGGATGGAAGCTCCAGCTGGTCTATTCAAACAGAGGGTGTATAGCTGGCTACTAAGAAATCCTTTTTATTCACTCAATGAATTTTTAGAATTGCAAAGTAGTATGCTCTAAACTGTATAAAATATGTATGTGTATGAAATTTGATCTGTATCATCAAGAGTAGCATTTTAAAGATTGTGACATCTATATTAATTTGAGACATTTTCATCCATAACAAATTATTATTAACAAAGAGTGTTACGAATCTCTTGTAAGAATAGAATATTGGATTTATCGACTATTTAATTGAATCAATTAAATTAACTCATGTTTTTTATTAGATATGGACTTATTTTTTTAGATTTTCCTATTAATTTAGACAGGGTCATTTTTCAACCCATTACTAAGTGACTTCACTTTATATCTTTATATAGATGTATGTGTGTTTGATATTGAATTTAAATTCGAATTTGTTGTGTGTTGAATTAGAATTAGAATATGACGTTGTCTTTAACTATGATCAGTTGAATGGTAATAAAATTATATTTATTTATTTTTACTAGTCCCAAGTAGCCCTATCAAATACCTAACTAGAATATTTTTTTGTTCTAATTCCACCAATGTCAAGGACGCGCCCCCTCCCCTAAATATCCTAAATAAGCAAAAAAGATCGCCAGTCTCTTTATTCCAAGCACTGCTAAAAACTTTTAACTCTTATGAAAATTCTCTCTGTTATTACAACAGAGATGAAGGAACATCATTCTAACTCAATAGAATATATATTTTTTTCTAATTATCAATAAATCAGTGGTTTTTTGACAATTTCTTAGTCTTTTTCATTCAATCAATAGAATATCATCACATGGTATTTGCGGCATTTCATATACTAAATTATTCCACACTATCACGTAAAACCGCAGGGAATTGCAGGCAAATTAAACTCATGCATTACCACAATATCTACTATAAAAAAGATTAGACTAATGAAGTCACGTTTGTGAACATTATCATTGTATGAGATTACAATCCTATCGTTAGAGGTTTGTATTTTGTACCTAAATTTTTGTCCATTTTGAGATGTATTATGAATAAAAACACAAATATATTGTCAAATTCTACACAGTTTTATTTGGTACAGGACAATGGTTTCGTAACCACACAGGTTACATTTTGAAGCTGAAACCATCGTCCTGTACCTAATAAAACTTTAGGATTTGACGATATAAATGTGTGTTTTTATTTCATTATGGAACGGTTCTACAACATCGGCAGTGACATTTTTGAGATGTTTCAATTTCTTCATATTATTGTCCAATAATAATTATAATAATAATAATAATTTCCTATTATTAACACTTATTTCATGTTGTGATGTTCATGCTTGGCGGCAATGTTGAATCAGGCTATCAAATAGCCAAGAACAAATAATTAAAACTGAAAAATAGAGAAAGAAAGATGTATTCCTGATAGAGAGAATTGCCACTGATTTGCTTTACATCAAGGGTTGGTGTCCGAGCTCGGGATTTAGCTAAGTTCTAGACTTTAAACAGCTGGAGTCAGAAAATTTGCTATCCGAAACGGGGCGAAGTCGTAGTTTTTATGATAATCTTTATTTTCTTATTTCTATAATTGGAAACCTTTTTCCTTGACGAAATGAAACATCCTAAATAATTCAAAATAGCTGAAACTTTACACTATTTTCTCCTAATAAAACAATATAAAAAATCTTAAACACCCTTTATTTTTTAAAAAAAATTTAAAATAATTCAACAAAAAAATTAAAAAATGAAGGGTGCTTTAAGATGTTTTATATTGTTTTATTAATTTAAAAAGTAGCCCATGTGAATGAAATGTTTTTACTATTTTCTCTTTATTTTATTTGTGTTCAATTTTCTAGTTTTTCGAAATTTAATTTAAACGTGGACTACGTCTACGCTCCGTTTCGAAAAGCTAATTTTCTGACTCCAGCTGTTTAAAGTCTAGAACTTAGCTAAATCCCGAGCTCGAAAACTGGCCCTAATTATGCTTGTTTGATGTACGTTTATCATGTGGAATACACTATTGTGATTTAGCTGAGCAAATTCAAATCAAATGATAATGATCTATCAATCAATCTGTTTATTTCCAAAAACATAATACACGAATAAGAAATACAATATACAACATATTTTGGAATCCCCCTACTAGACTATCCATCTGTGTGTAGGGGGGGAGTTCCACTTTATACATAATAAGCTTAATCTGCTCATAGAAGTAAATAATAGAGAATACACTTATATTATGGATGTATTATTAATATTCTGATTATAAAATAGATAATATATGTGCTGATGTATATTTAAGAATGAGTATGTAGGAATATGTATGTAGGAATAAGTATACTTAATACCTTGATTGATAAAAGAATAAATAAAGAAGAAATAACAATATTTTTTTGAAGACCGCAGTGGCAGGGATTCCAGAAATTCTCAGAAGAGAGAATGAAAAAAAAGCATAAACCAGAAAGGCAAAACAGTCAAATCGGTTATATCAATGATAAAATAAATACCAATCAATTGTCTGGAAACCTTGAAGTCGTGTTGGTCACCAAGCATAACGAGATTGGAGTAGTTCTTCTGAAGCTTCCCAACCAATCTGGTACAGCCACCTGTCCACCCTCTTCCTAAACACTACCAAACTAAATGCCTCTGCTTCCCTAATCACCCCTGGCACATTTCTGTACAAGACATGGGCCAGGTATGAAGGATTTGTCAATTCAGAGCCGTGAGTCAGCTGAGGTATCTCAAAGCTGTAATTGGATCTGTGGCGAGTTGAGTAGCTATGGTTAACTGTTTCTCCCAGAAGTTCAGTTTTGTATTTTTTATGTGGATCAACAAGGATTTAATAAAAAGTTGTCTAACATTCAGTACGGGAAATTCGATAAACAATTGTCTTGTTGGGTATCTAAAGTCTCTCTTTAAAATTGTTTTTATAATTGATCTTTGGGTGACTGCGAGAGGCTCAATGACTGAGGAGGAAGCCCCTCCCCAAGCTAGAATTCCATATAGTATTATAGATTGGACATAGGCAAAGTAAACTACTTTGCACTGATCCACACTCAGAACATTACTAAGCTCTGAAAATGCGTGAAGCAGCTTTCTGAGCCTATTCTTAGCACACTGGACATGTTGTACCCAACTCATCTTGGAATCCAAGACAACGCCCAGGTATTTGTAATGATCAACGCGCTCAATCATACTACAATTACATCCAGCAGACCTGGGATTATTACAAGAATGCATCGTTAGTATTAGAGAGCCTGGATCAGCTTGATTTCTTGTAACTATTGGCATAAACTTCGTTTTTTCCACATTTACTGTAAGGCTATTGTGATCAAACCAGTTCTTTATTTTTGACAAATCAATTGAAGCACTCATGTAGGCCTCCTCCCAAGTGCTCCCAGTAGACACTAGTGCTGTGTCATCAGCAAACAGATACAACTCACCTTCAACTACTAATTTTGACAGATTGTTGATATAGATTAGGAATAGCAGTGGCCCAAGGGTGCTTCCCTGGACTACCCCATACTCAACATTCTCTTTATCACTATTTTCACCATTTATGCAAACTGATTGCTGTCGATTGTGAAAGTAACTCTTAAACCATCGGAGAGAGATATTTTTTATCCCCAATGATTCAAGTTTTTTTATTAAAATTCTCCTGTCAACTGTATCAAAGGCTTTTGCCAAGTCCAAAAAGGTTATCAGTACTTTTCTTCTTGATTTAATACTACTTGAGATAGCCCTAGACATATTGAAAAGAGTATCAGATGTATTTTTGGACTTTTGAAAACCATACTGTGAGTTGGAGATGAGATTGTACTCGTTTAAATACTTAGTCAGTTGTATTTTTATACACTTTTCGATTATTTTAGATAATGTTGCCAACAAAGAAATAGGTCTGTAATTGGAGAATATGCCTTTGGGGCCTGATTTATAAATAGGTATTACTCTGGCTGTTTTGAGAGCGCAAGGAAAGTGTCCAACCAGAATGCTTAAATTGACTATATGTAGGATAGGATGTATTAATATGTCAATATTGTTTTTAATCACTCTAGTAGGGATTCCATCACAACCTGGAGCTGATCGCCCTTTCAAACTCTTCACTACCTCCTCCAATTCCTGCCTTGAGACCGGTTGCAGTTGAAATTCAGAGTCCGCAGCATGTTCATCATCTCTCACTACTGGTTCATCCTGGGTTATTATAGAATTTGCTAGGTTTGTCCCAACTTTGGCAAAATATTGATTAAATTGGTTGGCAATTTCTTTAGTTTTTTGAGAGTCGATGACTTCACCAGGGCGGGAGAATGCACTTACGGGGAATGATTTACTATTATCTATACGACCTGAGATTTCGTTTATAACCGACCAAAATTTTCTAGGGTTACCAGTCGCTTCTTCAACTTTGTTTTTGTAATAGTTATACTTGGCTCGCTTGATTGCTGAATGTAGCATATTTCTATATTGAGTAAACTCATTTCTAAGGAGATAGTTAAATGGTTGTCTATTGAGTTTTTTTCTGAGTTTATCACGATGTCGAATAGAATTTACTAGCCCAGCAGTTATCCATGGTTTGAGTTGAGTATTTCTAGATGAAACTTTTACTTCATGTGATTTTTCGGCAATTATGTTTTGTACCGATTCAATGAGAATATCTGTTGCATTGTCAACGTTGTTTTGTTCAATGACTCTATTCCAATTGTGACTAGAAAGTGTGTTCCTCACCTTTTTCCAGTCTGTTTTAATAATGACTCTATCTGTATTAGGCGGCTTATGAGTTTTTGTCGATAATATATTCAAGCAAATAGCATAGTGATCGGTAACCGAGGACTGCAGAATAACAGAAGATGCATTGAAGAAACGCGGAAGCTTGACAAAAAAGTGGTCAATACAGGTTCCGCTGGCCGGCCGTGTAACCTTGTCAATACAGGGCACAAATCCTGCGTCACTCAAAATATCGATATAATGCTCCTCAACAGAGCCAGGGGCAACATTCAACGTATCGCAATTGAAATCACCTGCCAGAATTCGGACGACACCTGGCGATTGTTCATTGCAATATACGTTTAACGCGTTTATGAATGTAGTTAGATTAGTGCTGGGGCTGCGGTAGACAGCTAGAATTTCGCATGCCGCCCCCGCCCAGGTAAAGGTGAGAGAGAGACAGGTGGCCAGACCGCCCAGTACCAGTTCATTGCAAGTGACTGGAAGTCCTTCATCGATGTAGACCACCAACCCATCGCTCTGGTTCAGATTATTGAATGATCTAAAAGAATGGTAACCTGAAATGTTAATTGGATGGCTGTCGTCGTTAAGCCATGCCTCAGTTAATATTATGCAGTTAAACTTATGCCCTAATCCCTGTAATACTGTTGAAAATTCGTCAAAGTTACGTCTATAACTACGTATGTTCTGATGAATGACCGAGAAGCCCATGCCACTGCCGTTTCCCATAGAATCTCTATTACTAAATTTACCATGAAAGTCAAATATATCAGCACACTCTGTGCATCTTATTAGAGATACATCAAGTTCATCAAACGATTCTCTTATCATCCACCTTCTAGTGCCTTATGATCGGCATCCCAACGTGACAGCCGTTATTTATAGTAATTATTATAGTAGAAATGTAACTATTTCGTTTCACTAATTTAACATGTTAAAGCAGGAGAGGAAGAAAAGCGTTACTACTATTTTTATGTTTTTCTTTTAGATGACAATAACCCATAGATGAAAAGAAAATTATGTTGAACAAAATAGAGTGAAGGCTTGAATAGGTCAGCGGTCTGATAAAATAAAGCCCAAGCACAGATTGCAAACTTGACTCTGAAGCAATTTCAAGGTGCAATGCAAGATGCATTGCACAACAGAGACTAAGTTCGACTATGTTAATTAGTTTTAAAATATCAAAATTTAAAATTTTTAGTTTAGGCATTAGTTTTGAAGTGTAAATTGGACTTTTTGAAGTGAAAAGTGGAATCTAACCTCCTTTTTGGAGACTTTTATTTGTAAAAAATTTGGGAGAAGACAGTTTTGGGCTATGCCTGTTGTCTTTTCCCAATCATATTTTAATTATGATTGTGATTGTGAATAAAATAATTAAAATAAAATGTTTACCTATTCATAACAACGTAAACAATCATAATTTCAGCTATGACCTATGTTAAGATAAACAAATTTACGATGCATAAGTTTAAGACAAGTTTGGTATTATATATGTGTGGCATAGAAAAAAAATATGTATAGCCTATCAGAAACTAATGGCATTACGATATTATTCATGGTTATTAATTCATCCATTTGTGGAATTTGAACCTACAATATTGGTGAAACACAGTAAGCTTAGTAATCTTAATTGAGCTGTGGTAGCACCAGTGAGGATAGAAAGAGAGAGCTACTCTCTGGGTAGCACCAATAAGTGCTTACATTGCTATTCATTCATTCACACAATGATATGATATTTACATCCTAACTAAGCGTTTTATAATCAAGTCACCAACTATATAACAGCAGTGTGAGAGCGTTCAACTGCAGGCCACATATGAATATATATATATATATATATATATATATATATATATATATATATATTCATACATACATACACATATAATAATTAGACTATCAGAATAAAACCTAGATATTTGAGTTCATAACTTGAAGGATGAAAAAAAAAACAAATAGAGTTCTTATCCTAGGTGAGAGTTTAACATAATCCAAAGTCCAGTCATAGTTTAATTGTATAGAAATTATAATTGTTTTACTCATCCTCAGCCCGAGGCGTCGACGCTGACGTTGACCGACGCATCTGTCGTGAAGTTCTCCATCTGCTGAATAGTTTTGATCAGCGTGATTGGTGCTCCGGACTCTGCAGACTTCTTGACGTATATTCTGCAATCCCTTGTCCATGCAGCTGCAAGTTTTTTCTCGCGGACGAGACGTTTCGCGTTTCCCAGGATGAATTTGTTGGTTGGGGAAAGATGCTCGTTGACGTACACAGAGGTTGGGGGCCAGTTGATGGATAGCGAAGCAGCTGTCAGTTTCTTGCGATTGGCCCGTGCAGCTCCTATCCACGAAGACTTGTAGTCTCTAGATATGAACTTGACAATTATAGGTGGATTGGGACGTTCGTTAGTCACGCCTAAGCGGTGCACGGTTGAAATAAAGTTTATGTTGTAGTTGACATCAATAACGGCAGCGATTCTGTCCAACAAACCATATAAATCTTCACCTCGGTTGTACGGAACACCTGTAATTTCTATGTTGTCTTTTCTGCTAAACTGTTCCATATCTTTGATTTTGTCATCAAGAAGATGAACAGTCTTTTTCAGCTTGTCATTTTCTTCCCTAATTTTCAAAAACTCCGACTTATGTGATTCATTATCAGATGCAAGCAGTGCGAGAGTGTCCTGCATTTTGTTGATAGCGCTATTGACACCTACTAGTTCATTCTTAATGTCAGTTACATTAGTGGCCACTCCACCTATCTGCTTTTCCATGTTTGTCCGCATACTGGCTATGGACGCAAGGATTGCGTCTTTAGATTGTGATAACGGCGAATCACTGTGGCTGGAATCAGACGAGTCTTCACCCAAACAAGAGTTGCATTTCCACGTATCCTTATCGAGTTTCGTGAAGTCAACTTTAACACATTTTATATGGAAAGTTGATTTACAGGTTGAGCACGTAAGCCTATCTTTTTGATGTTTGATTTTGTTTGCACACTTGGAACAAGACCCCATCGTAGAAGTTGTTTGTATATTCTGATAGTCACTGACCACACTATACACGCTTAATAGTAATAAAAAGTAGATCACGATTCAACTTTTAGTATAAACACTCGTTATATGAGTACATGATAACGTATTACAACGACCGGCACGCCAGGCTGGAGACCTAGGCTAGAGCGAACCGATAACGATGTTCACTCATCGGCGTCTCGACTAGAACTGTACTATACTTTTACTATACTATAGTATTTAGTATAGTATATAGTATATAGTAAAATACTATAGTATTATAGTATATAGTATAGTACTATACTATACTACTTTGTACTATACGACTAGAACTGTTGCTATACTTTTGAAATTGATTTGTTGCAGCGAGCCGCAAGCCATGTGCTACATAGAAACAATGAATTTGGACGGAGAAACAAATCTGAAAATCAGGCAAGGTATTCCAGAAACAGCCAAACTACTGGAAACCAAGGATTTGGTTCTGTTCAGAGCGACTGTCGAGTGTGAGCTGCCCAACAGGCAAATCTACGAATTCAATGGCACATTCAGAGAGAAAAACAAACAGTAAGTTGATCTGACAGAATAATAATAGTATAGACAAGAATTTTTTTTGGATTTTCATATGTGCTCCAAATTTTTTCAAAATAAATGATATATTAAAATGTAGATAGTCTATAAACATGTGATGTTTATTCTCCAAAAATGTGATTATTGTTGCTAGTTTAGGGAAGTGACAAATGAAAGTTGTCAAAAGATTGTCTAAACCTTAGACCAGTTATAGAATAGACACGCTGGGAAGTCTAGCCTCTGAAGCCAACATCTACTGCCATATCTCCATATCGTGACGTCAGCATCGGATAAAAAATTTTTCTGTAGAGTTTGTTTACATTGTTTTCTGATAGTGTCTATTTCAGATGGAAGTAAATTATTATTTATGAAAATGGTAAGCTCTCGCTGAAATAGAAATAGAAAACAATGTAAACAAACTCTGCAGAAAAGTTTTTTATCCGATGCTGACCTCACGATATGGCGATATGGCAGTAGATGTTTGCTTCATCGACTTTCAGTACTAATATACAATGGGCCGTGTCTATTCTATAACTGGTCTAAGGTCTAAACATTATATGAAGATTCATTTTTCAAGTTGTCATCCATTCTCTAAAGATTCTGGTCATACTCATTCAAAACTCCAGAACAGAAGAATTATTTATGTCAGGCTTTACTATCAATATTTTCGCAGTTATAAAGTTCTCATGACTATAATTTTTAGTAGGGAACGTGAATAATTCAAACTATATTTCTAGTTCAATATAGTATATGTTCATTTATTTATTTATGATGGATTGATAATGGATCCCTATGCAAAAGATATCTTATATCTTGGAAAAACCACCTAGTAAGAGAGAATAGTTATTTGTGCAACTAGTGCGCAAAGTGACAGTTTGCTGCACCGAAAGAAACGTTTTCGCACGAGCCGTAGGCGAGTGCGGAATAATGGTTTCTTGAGTGCAGGAAACGAACTTTGCGCACGTATTTCACATTAAATTTTTCCTACAGTTACCATTGAATATGAAAAGTGGGTAATTATGGGAAAAATTCCCTGAAATCCATCAAATGTTTTTCTGTGTAATTTCATTATTAATAAAAACCTTAATTTATTTAAAATTGAATAATAATAATAAAATTATAATGATTAGTAATTCAATTGAAAATTTATCTGACTGCTTGAAGGGGGTTTATCTTATGTAAGCATTGAAATGACTATAGTGAGGTCCACGTTATAATGACATTATTTGATAAACTTTGATGTTGCTATCCTTGTCTATCGTTCGACAAAGTAGGTAGTACTATCCTTTACTCCACAACGAAGCCAAATCTGTTTTTGAATATGTAGAAATATAATTAATCAAGGCACATAATAAATAGGCAACGCTGTTCTCCACTGCCATTATAACTTGGACCTCACTTTACCACAGTCAGTGTTACCAACTTAAGTTTGATTTTCCTGCACTGGTGCTCCATATAACCTACTAACTATTTTGCGTTGTCATGCTACAAATCTGGGGTACGCATAGTAATACTTTGTGCACTAGAGCGGAAAAGTGATTCTTTGCGGCCTGCAATCAGTGCAGAAATGGTCACTTTTCAAGGTATCTGTAGGAAAAATAACTTGTTTTCTTGCCAAAAAAAATGATCGGGATTCCTTTCTGAGAACTAAGAGAAAAGAATTAGGTTCTAGGTTTAAAACGTAATCAATATGAATTTTTTTTCCATTCTAAATCTTCTGAATCAGTTTAAAAAATCAATGAACAATTTGAAACAGGCTTGGAACTGATAACAACGTTTTTTTTGTTAGTGTAATTTGTCATGGGTTTCCCCACCATATGTAACACCTCGTCAAGAATATAGGAGAAGGTATATAGACAAAATATTTCCTGACTCACATAATACTCACGACTATTTTGTAATAAAGTGATTGTTGCTGCCAATGTTTCAGGCCGATTCCTTTGGGACCTGATAGGATATTGTTGAGAGGAGCTATGCTGAGGAACACCAGCTGGGTTTTTGGATTGGTCATCTACACCGGACACGAATCGAAGCTGATGAAGAATGCTACAGCCGCGCCCCTCAAACGTTCCACTATCGATAGGTTAACGAACACGCAGGTAATTGCCAAACTAATATTTTATTTTAAAACACCTTGTGATATTTTAAAATTAAACACAACTACGTAGTTTCGACATTTAAATGTTTTTGAAAATTCGTTTTTCAAAATCAAAATTTTAGAATGTAATGTCGAAACTAGTCAATGTAAAACTGTTTTTTATAAACAATTTTTATCCAATCATGTTTAATTTAAAAATATGACAAGGATACTATACTCCGTGCAAATCTTCTTCAGACTTGGAGGAATTTGCGGCGCAGAGAAATGGAGGGAGATCAGCCAATTGCAGTGATGGATTGAGTCATAGGTGGAAGCGTAGTTGTCAATTTGTCGAATAGAGTCAGTTGAGTCTGTGATTGCAGATAGGAAACTACCTTAGTTTAACATGAGCGCTTGAATACTCACTGGAAATTAGAGAACGCCAGCTGGTAAACAATGGCAACATAGCCGCCGTTGTATCCCTACCGCTGTATGCCTTCTCCGCTGCGCATGTCTATCCCAAGTAAGAAGTTGATTTGAACGGAGTATAGTTATTTTCTATGATTGAACATTCAAGTAGCCTCATTAAAATACTTCATTAGCAATTCATACATTTTGAGAGAATAAACACACAGGTAATTGTCAAGCGAAAATTTCATTTGAAAACAATTCATATGTTTTATGAGAAAATAAGACACTTAGTTTCGGTTGCACAGCAGCCGGTTAAATTTTAACCGTGATTAATACCACGAGAATCAATCAGAAGCCGTATTTTCAAAAACGCCTGCTCTGATTGGTTCTCGTGAAATTGATCACGGTAAAATTTAACCGGCTATTGTGCAACTGGGCCTAACTCTGGTGGTTAGAGTTTGTGGTTAAGTAGAGATGAATGACAAACACTGTTTACTGTTTTTGAAATTTTCAACTCTCATACGGTTTACATCATTTTGCTAAATGTATGCTAAATGTATGCTAAAGGTATGAAGAAGCTCCACTTTTGCTAATAAAACTTTGCAGGGTATACAGTAGGTATTAATGCACATGAAGATTATTGATTGAAATTTCACAGAAGCATACTTAGTTATTTTCAAGTGGAAGGATCGTCTCAGTTATACCATAGAGGAAAGATAGTATAAGAAGGTATCCCATGGTAGGTTACTTTAGATAATTCATGTTCCAAATTTCTTCTATGTTGAAATGTTGATTGTTAGATACTGTAGTCCTAATTGCACAGAATAGTATTCAGTTGAAAAGGAAGAGCTAAAGTTTTTGTAAAATTCTGGTTCTATTTGATTGACCAAATTCATTATCTTCTAATGAAGTGGTTATTCTCATTATTACCCTAAACTGTATGAAATTCAATCGTACATTAAGTCATGTTTAATTAATGATAAAAATATTAGTCACAAGTAATGATATTAAATAATGTAAATACAAATTCATTGATAATAGAATTAGCATATTTAGTACTATCAATAAAATATAATTAAATAGAGATATGTGATGCAATAATGTAATAATGTTGCTATGATTACAATATCGATCATCACTATATTTTATTCTATATCTGTAAGATATTATTCTTTAAATAAATATCCTGATACAAATCAATAAAACTTTTATTAGTTCCACACATTCACATTTTATATAATATTCTTAATCTATACTTTGAGCTTTTATCGTAAAAACTAGCTTGTTTATTTATTTTATCAACGATGTTGCTTTTTGAATTAATCACATGACTACTTTCATATGATGATAACATCATAAGTCAAAATAGAATAACTATCGCTAAAATCTCATATCCTACATATCCGATCTTTGTCTTCCATATTTTTCTATTTCAATCAACTAAATTGTTAGCTCATCCTCGTTAGACAATTGTTTTAAAGCGTTTGTTTTTGTTGCAGGTCCTCTGCCTATTCTTTCTTTTGATAGTCCTTTGCTTAGTTAGTGCCATTTGGAACCAGATTTGGACGAATGCGCACACAAAAACAGACTGGTACTTAAATCTTCAAGGTAATCATCTTTCAATATTTTATTCATAATAGTATTTATTTAAAATTAGACTGGCATGGTTTGTGCAGACGCTGAAGAATTGTGAGAAGGCTAGTATTACTGTGGAGGAGAATATTCAAAATAGAGAAATCTCCAGACAAAATTGCAGAGTTTCCTTCGGGGAGGAGGAGGAGGAGGGAAGTAGACTTGAACCCCACAACATCGAACAGCTGAGAAAGGATAGATCAGAAAGAATGAAATTAATGTGGGCATGTAGGCGAATGAAGCTGCGGAACATTACATAATAGTGACCTAGAATATTGATTAAACGTGCTCTCTCAAACGAACTATTCGAATAAAATTAATTATATTGAGTCAATTTTCAAAGTAGTAACCTAATTTTCCAGTGCAGGAGAAATGTTAAATCAGGCAATTACTTGGGTCTTAGGTGATTAAATTCTATATTTAAGAAAATTTGAATGATATGTACTGTTTAGAATGATCAACTCAAACTCTCTGGATGTTTAGAAAACAAAAACCTTGTACGAGCCTAATAGCATGTTAGTGAGACTTTAAGTTTTCATCGAGAGATGACTTGCTATTAGATTGAACGTAAAATATTCTGCGAAAATAATAACAGCGAAATTGGATCATTATCTGTACAGAATTGGTTGCACTTTTTCTACTTATGAATCTCTCATGTCGGACGAAATTAGTTGAAATATGATGATTAGTCTCAAGTAATCATATTAAATGAGTAGAGAAACAATAGCATAAGTAGATATCCCATGGTATAGGGAATCGTTGAATTGTTTTAAAGTTTTAAAATGTTTTTAATAAAAAGGGTACTTAAAGTTTTATATTGTTTTTATTAATTAGTACAATCTAAGTTTTATTTGAATATATTTCTATTGATATTACCATAGAGAAACAATAGCGGAAGTAGATATCCCATGGTATATAGGGCGTTTTATGTCGCACCTTTTACTGTTATCTCAAGCCGATAGTTCATGTAATTCTTTCCCGTGAAGCTATGTGACACTGGTAGTCTCTCATATTGTGCAGTTCATTCACTCTCACCCCAACAAAACAGTAAAATTCGACAATAATTAACAGTAATCGGCTTGAGATAACAGTAAAAGTTGCCACATAAACGCCGTATATACCATGGGATATCTACTTACGCTATTGTTTCTCTATGGTAATATCAATAGAAAAATATTTAAATAAAACATAGATTGTACTAATTAATAAAAACAATATAAAACTTGAAGTACCCTTTTTATTCAAAACATTTTAAAACTTGAAAACAATTCAACGACTAGTTTCGACCTACTTTGTCCATTTTCAAGTTGAAATGATTAATGATATAGGCTAGATATAGCCATAACCATACAGTCATAGATAGATTGTACTATAATGATGCTGTTGCAATTGCAGAATAGATCATCGTTGAAAAATTAAACATAATACCTTGGCATTTCCGCATTTGACTGTAATTTTTTTCTTTCTAAGCCTCAATCTCATTGACTGCTTAGGTGTGAGAGATCGTACAGCTCAATTTAAACAATCTACATCCTTATATGTCTTGCCTTAGCAATAACTAGACCATCATAGTTATAAGATTTAGGCCCGGGTTTTAGGAAAATTATTAATTCTTATGAGCTATTAAACATAGATTCAATGGTACATTAGAACTAATTAATATCATAGAAGCTGGGTATTAGTCTTGAAAAGTATTGTATGAGGTTATTTTCATATTGAATGAAAAAGACCAAGAAATTGTCAAAAAACCACAGATTTATTGATACTTAGAAAGACCGGTTTCGGTTATTACACCATTGTCAATCTCTGATAAAGGTTATTTTCATTTCACATGATTGTAAGCTTTGATGAGAATAATTCTTGATAAAATTAGATTAGGACTATTAGACCTTAGAACCTTTTATTCACTCATTTTCATTTTATATCCAAGCGTTGACGGGGAAATGGTTAGGTTAGGTTGCTTAGAACATCATATTTTACTTACTTTAAATTGACTCATTTTATTATTAAGTCTATTGCAATAATTTGTAGTGTATCACAATAATTGATACTGAGTTTTTTTTGTTTCAGCTGTATTTAATAGGAGTTTTGGATATAATTTGTTGACTTTTGTAATTTTGTATAACAATCTCATTCCAATATCGCTACAAGTTACCTTGGAAATCGTCCGATTTGTTCAAGTGAGTAATATATTTCCTTTCGTTTCCAGAACATATTTAGAATATTTGAATAAATTAAAAGATATAAACGCGATACTTATGCAACCTACGAGCGAAATGTGAAACTATCCTAGACCTGACTGGAGAGATTACATTTCTTGGCATAGAACAAAATAGATCCGATTGTACTATAATATGATGACAAAACTAATAAATTTTCTGTCAATCTATGGATACTATGAACTGTGCTTTTTATAATAGTAGAATAATTGCAATGATTTTCATATCAATAAAGTTCATAAAATTCTTGTTCAATATAAATTTGGGAAAATGATTCTTCATTAAATCTCCCAGTATGATTTATATATGAATTATACTCTTTATATAATGTTTAGATTAATATTTTCACGTTTTCATAAAGTTTGTTAAGACTAGTTCTATGACTATTTGTAAGACTGCTAATATTTATCTGTTCAATTTTTTAGGCGATTTTCATAAACATGGACATTGATATGTATCATGAAGAATCGAATACACCAGCAATGGCTAGAACATCGAATTTGAATGAAGAATTAGGAATGGTAAGGATGAAGCTACTTACATTACCTTCACTTTTTTCTCATCTAAAGAGAAAACCGTTGGAACAATTAAATCAATCTATATTTTTGTTTGTGAAAAAAATTTAAGCTGAAATATGTCTGAGTAGGTACCCAAGTTCCAATTAACTTGTGATAATATTATTGTCTCTTGATTCAATTCATCTTAATCAAATAATTTTACCAATGTAATAATCAAGATCATTCAAAAAATATTTGTCTCTGAAAGTAATAATTTTCAAATAATAATGATGTTTCTATTCATTTCCTATCAATCTTGTATTATATTCCCAGAAAACCCGAATACCGCGAACCCTCTAAAAAACCAATAACCAGAAAATAGATCAAACTATATCAAATGATATTTAATTATGTATGTAGATCATAATAACTGACATATAAGTGTTGATAGTTCGAGTATTTTAATTGTCATGTATGTTTTAGTAATTCAACTCAATTTTACATTAATATCAAGCTATTAAAGCCTACTATAGTATAATAATAATACTAATAATTTCTCTGGATGTTGGACAACACATCCATAGGAGTTTATTCATGAATTCAGGAACATTACATAATATTTTTATACATTTTCAATAATATAACATTATTCAAAGTTTTTAAAATGATACCTCACTGTATAGTATAATATGTATCGAGGATATCATCAAGATGGATAGTATGATAGTATACTTACTTACTCCTTGGCGCTACAGCTCATTCAGAGCCTTGACCTCCTTCAAAAAGCCTCTCCATTCGTCTCTATCGGCAGCATTACGTCTCCATCCCCTGACACCCAGCTTCCTAATGTCGTCCTCCACATCCTCCAGCCAACGCTTTCTCGGACGTCCTCTCAGCCTTCTCCCTCCTGGGTTGTTCCTGAAGACCTTTTTTACAATTCTTGAGTCACTCATCCTCTCAACGTGTCCCAACCAACTCTCAAACGCCTCACTTTTATCTCGTCAACAATTTGACATTTCTGGTACATATCACGCAGCTCTTGATTTGATCGTATTCGCCATTCACCATTAACATATACAGGGCCAAATATCTTTCTCAAAATCTTTCGCTCCCAAATATTTAATAGATCCTCATGCTTCTTTGTCAAAACCCATGTCTCTGCTCCATACAAAACAATTGGCTTCATGAGTATAATAGTATATTAATGTTTTTACAGTTATATACTTTGAAAATTCCATTTTCACAACATCTTCTTCATAATTAATATTATAGAAAAACATTCAATTCCATCTCATGTTATTTTTTCAGGTTAAATATATATTTTCTGATAAGACTGGGACATTGACTAGAAATGTGATGGAATTCAAACAATGCTCCGTAGCTGATGAAATCTATTTCGCTCCAACGACGGATGATCCCACTGAATCGATGCTTATCCAGGTAACTTATAGGATTCACTTCATAAAAATCCATATTAAAATATTTTAGGTTAGAGAAAATATTGTTATTGATAGACAATATTCTGTTCGAGTATTTTTGCTCCAAACTTACTGGATGAAAGGTTGAGAACTGGAAAAAATGTGAGACACGCTCTATTATTTCTGTCAGTAAAATATTGTAGGTTAGAGAAAATGTTGTTATTGATAGACAATATTCTGTTAGAGTCTTTTCGCCACAAACTTACTGGATGAAAGATTCAGAACTGGTAAAAAATGTGAGACACGCTCTAATTTTTCTGAATCACTCATTCTTTTTATTTCACTTTCAAGTCGTTAAGTGGTGAATAATGCACGGTGTTACGGAGTGCCAGTAACTAAGAACTGCCATAGTAGATTGTTTTATTGTGTTTTTATAAGGTGATGCCCTCAGTAAACTAATTTGAATTGAAATTTTATAAGTTTCTGAGCTCTGACTTTCATTTAATTGAATTAATAAAGTTAACTTCTTGTTAAACCATTCAGTCTATTGAATTAAATAACATGTAATTCAAATGTAATAATATTGGAAAATAATAGCAATTGTATCATTTTCAGCATCTTGTTCAACGCGGGCCTAAATCAGAAACGATAAAAGAGTTTCTAACATTGATGGCGGTCTGTCACACTGTCATTCCCGAAAAAGTCCCTGAAACAGGAGAGATAGTTTATCATGCGTCATCACCAGGTAAAATCATATTCCTTTATTTTTTATTCCATTTATTTATTTTACTTTAGTAACTGAATGCAATGCACTAAATAGTATACCAAGATGAATGCTGTTTTTTCAATTCTGGTTTTAAGCTTCTGAAGGTATAAAATTATCCATCCTGTTATTCTTCGAGTGCAATATTTATCTTCTCATTGCAGACTGTCAATTTTTTGAAAGATTATTGTGAATCTCAGTAGTGGTGTCATCATGAAATGATTTGTCTTTTGTAATTTATTGTAGTTGAAGTGTAATGGTAAATAGCTTAATATATAATTAAGGTTGTGCATTCAATATTTATATTAATTTTTTTCTTCTTCTAATCTATTGAACAGGTTCTTAGGACATAATCTATGCAATTAAAATATTTTTATAAGCTTCTGTTAGCTAACAATAGGGCTTCAAAAGTCACTTTTTTGAGGCAGATGGTACACAAACCCTACAAAAACTACTGGTCAGAAAAATTTGAGAAAAATATGCAAGTCTCCTCTTCAATAAAGCAAAAATCACGTCAACTTTGTTTTTGATTGATATTACTATTTGTCAATACTTATTAGTACATATTTGATTTGATGTGTAAGAAATATTTTCATAAAATATCTATTTAAGATGTTTTTCTCCCATTTCACTGCCTGACACTAATCTGAGATGTATTGAATTTATGTTGCAGATGAACGAGCTTTATTACAGGGCGCTAAAGCATTCGGCTTTGTTTTTGATACAAGAACACCACATCAAGTAGAAATCGTAGCTTTAGAAACTCGAGAAACGTACACTGTTTTAAACGTATTAGAATTTACGAGTGCCAGGAAAAGAATGTCTGTAATTGTGAGGATGCCGAATGGAAAAATTAGGTTATATTGCAAGGTTAGTACCACTTTAATATTGTATCCTATTGTATACCTCAGTTTTTATTGAATAAATAATACAATAACATGAATATTTCATAATGATTAAATTCAATTTCTTTCTATTTTTCTATGTAGCCTGTAGGAAAAATTATAGTAGGCTTTGTCTCCGTGATTTTGAAACTGCAAACAGGCAAGGCATGGTTCGCGGGCTAATATTTACGACTTTCCATAAAACATCAGGCTTCAGAGAACCTAGATCGAGGAAGCTCCCTACACACAGAGTTTTTTCATGAATGAGAGAGTTGCAACGTTTAACCTACTAGTAGTTCTGTGAACAGTAGACCTCACGCAGTATTCTCATCCACAAGTACCTGATTGAAACTATAGACCTTATGGAAATACAGCAATAGACTGGCTTCTTCACACATCTGTGTAATCACTTGTCAGCTGATTTATGATGAATAATTCTATAGTCTGATTTTTACTCTAATATTGGCGTATTAAGGAGGCTTCTTTTTCCTTTTATATTATCCTTGAAATGCAAAATTTCCAAAAACTTTGTATATACGTCGACGCGCAATTTAAAAAGGAACACACCTGTCAAATTTCATGAAAATCTATTACCGCGTTTCGCCGTAAATGCGCAACATATAAACATTCAAACATTTAAACGTTAAGAGAAATGCCAAACCGTCGACTTGAATCTTAGACCTTACTTGGTCTAACTGCGTCTTCAGACTTTGTTTCCAACTCAATATTATGCAATATGGTGCTTTCCACTATCACTGCAGACTACTGTACTGTACTTAATACATAATAATGGAAAGAGCGTGTTGAACGAATGTCAGCTGATAGGCTGTGTTGTGCTGAAAGGATGTAACTCCAAAAAGTTCCTTGTGTATCTTTTCGGATGCAACACGTTGCTTTTGAGAAGATACAAACGAGCATCTGTTGCTTATGGAAAGATACATTTTCAAACAGGTTTGATGCTTATGAACGGGTAGTATTGTAGTCTAGTGGCCCTCCACCGATAGGCAAAGCTACAGGACCCGAACTGTAAATATGCATTAGGGGATTAGGGTATGATGACATTGGATACGTTTAATTGCAAGTGCACGTCAGATCATGCATGAGCCAAAAAACAAAATTGGGAAAGAGCCAACACGTTGTGACTGTAGTTGCTCCCACTGAACGCAACCAGCAAGTGCAGGCTTTCAGTATGAGTGTTCTTATTGCTCTATGGTCTTTCCAGATTTTGTTTCTCATCTGCACGCTTGGTCATAAATAACCAAACGTGCCACGCTTGGTCATAAATAACCAAACGTGCCACGCTTGGTCATAAATAACCAAACGTGCCACGCTTGGTCATAAATAACCAAACGTGCCACGCTTGGTCATAATAACCAAACGTGCCACGCTTGGTCATAAATAACCAAACGTGCCACGCTTGGTCATAAATAACCAAACGTGCCACGCTTGGTCATAAATAACCAAACGTGCCACGCTTGGTCATAAATAACCAAACGTGCCACGCTTGGTCATAAATAACCAAACGTGCCACGCTTGGTCATAAATAACCAAACGTGCCACGCTTGGTCATAAATAACCAAACGTGCCACGCTTGGTCATAAATAACCAAACGTGCCACGCTTGGTCATAAATAACCAAACGTGCCACGCTTGGTCATAAATAACCAAACGTGCCACGCTTGGTCATAAATAACCAAACGTGCACTTGCACATAAAATGTGATCCAATTTGATCACACCGTTAGTTATTGTAATCGAGTTTGGTCTATGATTTTGATAAAATCAATAATTTATTGTTGATCAGAGATTAATGCTTTTGCGACGGGTCATATACATAGTCTGTATAATAAGTAACCGGACTGACCTCAGGAAATGTTTTATGGGCAAAATATGTACAATTTTTTATTAGATATCTTCAAAGTAGTCCCTATTAGAGTCGATAACACGCTGATACCGGATTTTCAAATCCCTGAACGTTCTCTGGAAGTCGGCAACCGCTATGCTGTCTAGAGCCCTCGTCGTAGCACGTTGAACGTTTTCCAGAGTCCCGAACCGCGTCCCCTTAAGTTGTCTCTTGATCTTGGGGAACAAAAAGAAGTCCGGTGGTGCCATATCCGGGCTGTAAGGAGAATGTGGCAACGTTACCCTCGACTGTTTGGCCAACTGCTCGGTGACGAGCAGGCAGATGTGCAACAGAGCATTGTCGTGATCACAAAGATTTTGTGCCACCCGGCCAAACTGTAAACGACCAGTAGTATCCCGGACGGACTCAATGATACTGGTCGTTTACAGTTTGGCCGGGTGGCACAAACTCTTTGTGAACGGCCAGTACTACAGAGAGGTGCTCCGTCGACTAACCGCCCGGGTTCATCGAGTCCGTTCGGGGATTGCCGATTCGTGGATCCTCCATCACGACAATGCTGCGTCGCACACCTGCCTGCTCGCCACCGAGCAGTTAGCCAAACAGTCGAGGGTAACGTTGCCACGTCCTCCTTACAGCCCGGATATGGCACCACCGGACTTCTTTTTGTTCCCCAAGATCAAGATACAACTTAAGGGGACGCGGTTCGGGGCTCTGGAAAACGTTCAAGGTGCTATGACGAGGGCTCTAGACAGCATAGAGGTTGCCGACTTCCAGGAAGCGTTCAGGGATTTGAAAATCCGGTATCAGCGTGTTATCGACTCCAATAGGGACTACTTTGAAGATATCTAATGAAAAATTGTACATATTTTGCCCATAAAAAATTTCCTGAGGTCAGTCGGGTTACTTATTATACAGACTCTGTATGTGTTATATTTGTCATCTGTATAGATGATAATATCATTTAAGGAATCACTAAGACTAGACACTTGGTAAAAAATAATACTGTCGTTATTCAAAATAGAGGAGTTGATATGCTTCTTCAATTGACATTCTGTTCAGTTCGTAACATTTGTATCATTGGAATTCCATACATATTGATGATTGTCGTTTTTTCTTTAGGACTACTCTTAAATATAAATAAAAATTAGAAATCTAAGTATTTTTTTTAATTGTTCAATCACGACATGTTTCGGCTATATAATGGGAAATAGTGATTATTTTCAATCACGTGATGATGGCATCATATAGCCGAAATATGTCGTGATTTGAAAAAAATGAACAATTTTGAAAGTGTGATTGTCTTCTCGGTCTCAAAATTTTATAGTTTTTTCAAAGTTTAGAATTTTCTAATTGATCGTGATTGATTTAATTTAATTTAAAATGATTTTTGTGTCTTTTGAATTGTGAATTGAGTGTGTAATTAATGAATGTTAAGTGACACATAACCTAGCTACATTTGGACTGTTGTATAAATTAGAATTGGAACCGTTTTGGGCTTATAAGCCTGTGGTACTTTTCTGTAAGTTGTGTAATTTTGAATGATTAAATAAAATAATAAAATAAGGCTACTTGGATTTCTAATTTTTATTTATATTGACGATTGTATAGAATAATCAAACAACTCCTCTCATTGGTTGAACGTCGATAACTCTCCATTAATATATCTATTCTTCAATTCTGTTTTTCATGATTATCACAATATTTTCCTTTGTATGTTTTAGATAGAAGTTTACTACAATAATATTTTATGAATGTTTCAGGGCGCTGATAGTGTAATTTATGAGAGACTTGCACCCGACGCATCGCAGTACCGCGAAACAACACTGCAACATCTAGAAGAGTTCGCTCAATCCGGCTTGAGAACTCTGTGCTTTGCAATGGCTGACATCAATGAAACTGATTATAAGGTGAATAATACTTCATTCATCTCTTAAAACTAAGATAGGCTTCTCATAATTTTTATTATCGATATCTATTTAAAAGCTGTTTCATGATTCAGAACTTTCAATTTTCATCAAATCCAGTGATTGGATAAAGAGTATTCATAATCATGCTCACACCAGTGTGAATCATGCGCGGGACACCTATGTATCAGCATTTTTCTCATTTTTTTATTGTCAATAATATAGCTATCTAGTCTAGAGACTAATGAGAAAATGTTTCCTACCCTAAGCTACTACTTGAACATTTTAACAGCGAATATCTCATTAGATATTCTTACTGATATTGTTACTTTCCTTGCCCTATTACCTTAGGTAAGGAAAGTATTGCTTTCCCAAAAAAATAAGGTATCCTAATTTCAAGTTTTCTATACGTTTCAAGGTCCCCTGAGTCCAAAAACATGATTTTTGGGTGTGTGTGTGTGTGTGTGTGTGTGTGTGAACACGATAACTCCATTCCTAATTAACCGATTGACTTGATATTTTAAACTTATGGTCCTTATACCATGAGGATCCGACAATAAGAAATTCAATAAAATTCAATTCAGGATAGCGGAAAAATGGCGAATAATTACTAAAAAACCATGTTTTTCAAGTTTTTTTCGAAAACGGCTCTAACGATTTCCTTCAAATAAATGTATACCAAGGATAGCTATTTATAAGCCCTATCAACTGACATGAGTCTCATTTCTGGGAAAATTTCAGGAGCTCCGTAATATTCTTGAGAAAAATGGCGGATAATGACTAAAAAACCATGTTTTTCACGTTTTTCCCGAAAACGGCTCTAACGATTTTCTTCAAATAAATGTATACCAAGGATAGCTATTTATAAGCCCTATCAACTGACATGAGTCTCATTTCTGGGAAAATTTCAGGAGCTCCGTAATATTCTTGAGAAAAATGGCGGATAATGACTAAAAAAACCATGTTTTTCACGTTTTTCTCGAAAACGGCTCTAACGATTTTCTTCAAATAAATGTATACCAAGGATAGCTATTTATAAGCCCTATCAACTGACATGAGTCTCATTTCTGGGAAAATTTCAGGAGTTCCGTTATATTCTTGAGAAAAATGGCGGATAATTACTAAAAAACCATGTTTTTCACGATTTTCTCAAAAATGACTTGACCGATTTTTTTCAAATTCATACCCTGTATAGTTATTTATCAGCTCTAACAACTGGCATTAGACTTTTTCCTGGGAAACAAATGGGGGGTACTCCCCATCCTTTGATGCATGAGATAGGTAGGTAGAGCAGTTTATAAAAAAGAACACATAGTTGATATTTCATCTGTAGAACAGGTGTTTTGACAACTTTAAAAACAAATAATCGAATTTCACAATTTACTCAAAGGAAAAAGTACTCTGAAAACAATTATATATACACTTATACACAATAGTCTGATCGTAGTTTCAAATATGTTGCCGCCAATCGTCATTATGTTATTCCCCTAAATTATTCTCGTTTAAGAATAAGGCTTACAGTTCAATGAGCAAGGAAAGTTGTGTGAGAGTACTACACCAGATTTTTTAATTAATTAATATGTACACTTGTTGACTGTACTATAGAAGCTAGATTCACTCAATCACTGCTCTGCTCTTTCACTGGACACTAAGCATAAAAACTATGTATAATCAAGCTCACACCAATGCGAACCGTGTGCGGGACGCAGGACGACGACGGAAGTTTTACAATTTTTAATCCGTTGTTAGATGATTCAATTTATCGGTTGTCCCTCGTACCGCACCCGATTCGCACCGGTATACACAAACTTTATTATTTTACCCAATGTACAGAACTTCTCAATTTGAAAAGGGAGCACTATACAGAATCGTAAATACACGAAACCAGAATCATAAATTCAAAATCTAATTTTAATGAAAAAGTTTTGACCTATTTGACACATAAAGCATTTTATTCAGTCCGAGAGTTTTTAGATGACCATTGACAGCTTCTCTTCCTGAGATCCAACCCATTAATACAAGGTACTTGATTCAATGTTAGTTGGATTCAACAAGTAGCCCTATCTAAGTTGTTAATTAACTTATTCAAGGCCTCCAGTGTGTGTTTTAGTTCTAGTTCTAGAAATTTTCTTTTCCTACAGTTACGTTGAAAAGTGGCCATTGCTGCACTGATTACAGAACGCAAAGAATCACTTTTCCGCTCTAGTGCGGGAAAAATTTTTCTGCACTCCAGATTTGCAACATGGCAACGCAAAATACTTAGTAGGTTATATGGAACAACAGTGCAGCAAAATCAAAATGAAGTTGCTAACAGTGACTGGGCTGCTATAGTGAGCAGAGGTGCAACGAAGCACAACGAGCAAATTATTAAGTATATATATTATAACCAAAGACAACATTTTTATTCAATTTGACAATAAATTAAGGTTTTTATCAATAATAAAATTACACAGAAAAACATTTGATGCATTGCAGGCAATTTTACCCATAATTACCCACTTTTCATATTCAATGGTAACTGTAGGAAAAACTTAATGTGAAATACGTGCGCAAAGTTCCTCTGCTGCACTCAACAAACCATTCAAACGTTTCTTTCGTTGCAGCAAACTGTCACTTTGCGCACTAGTTGCACTAATAACTATTTATTAGTGATTAATTTATTGACTGTAATTGATTATGTTGATTCTAATATGTATATTGACAAAGCAGAAATTCTCTGCATACTGTAAATGTAATGTAAAGAATTTAATTGCTAATAAAGAATTTGAATTTGAATATACGCAAGGCTTAATCATTTCATGATTCGCTACTGATTTCAGATCAACGAAATATTTTTAAAATATTATATTTTAATATAAAATGATTTCTTATCAGTTTCTAGGATTTATTTATTTACAATATCTCTTTGGATTCAGTTGTCATGCTATATATCTCCTTTAAAATTAATTTATTAGAAAACATTATTAATGCTTACGTCGCTTGAAAGCAAATATTAAGGGTGGCCATTAACTACAGGACACACATGTTGTCATACATAGTGTGTCATCATAGGGAAAGGCTTTGAACAAACGTTTTTGAGGTTGGGTTTTCGTATCTTCGATTTTTTGTTGTTTATTTTTTCTTCGCTGCTCTATTTCAGGCCAAATTATTTTTGTTTCATTATAATAATTTCTAATTTTCCATTGGTTCATTTATTGTTATTGCTTGTTTATTTTATGTTAGAAGCTACTGTCAGACAGCTGTTTTTTGTTTGAAGTCTCTCGCTGATGACACAACATATATGACGAGCATGTGTGTACTCACTTGTCCTGTCGTTAGTGGCCACCCTGAGAATGATGATGAAATGAGTCTCTCACTAGCTATTACACCCATCTCCTTGTCATTCATGCTCAGAAATGGCAATGAAAATCCTATTGAAGCTGTATTCAATCAGCACCTGCATTATTTTATAGAAGTGTACAATTATTAATGTTTAGATAGATAAAAATAGATGTGCAATAGAAAATTAATGTTTATGTGTATTTGTTTTAGGAATGGGCTCTTCTTTACAACAAAGCTAGCACGTCAATGCAAAATAGAGAAATCAAGATGGAGGATGCGGCTAACATGATTGAACGGAATCTACACCTCCTGGGAGCCACAGCTGTAGAAGACAAATTACAAGATCAGGTGAGAAGCAGATTATGTAAAGTTCGATTCACAAACCTTGGTAGCTTTAAAAGAATAGGTAGTAAACATTCTATAATATAGTGGGCTTAATTGCTGTCAAGGCATTTGGAAACTTCTCGAAGATATTTTCTAATTAAAGGCCTGTACACATATAACCGCACCGAGCCCGTGCTGAGGTACGGCCGAGCTACGCTCGCGACACGGTGATTGTGGTAGGAGAACACACATATCCGTGCTACAGCCGAGCGGCAGCAGTGTCTCAGTTCTGTGTGGTCTGATTTCTGAATGTGTTAAACTATTGTTAATAATATAACACTATTAAAGCTTGTTACATCCAATTTAAATTTATATTTTTCAATTTTAAACTAATCACCTGTAGACACAGAAGATGAGAATCATCGTGCTGGTATATATTCCGGTGCATAACAATAGCACAATCATTCCCGGTTGCAGAGTCGTTGCATAAAATCAAACATAGCTATGTGAGACATAGTTTAAAATCACTGACATAAATGGTTGGTCGTTGCACAGTCGTTTGCCGAAGCCTATTTAGCTATATCTCGAATTAGCATCACACATAAGTCACACTGCAGCTCTATTCACTTTTTTCCGTACATGCTTCTATCCAAACAATGTCTTGGCATCGGGCAAAGTTTCAATCGACATCACTGTGAACAGACCTAAAAGACCTCACATAAAATTAAAATTGATAAACAATATGGCGACTCTTGGCTTTTGGCGAGATTTCTCACCATATTTAGCGATTTGGAGGTTATAAACAAATTTAAAAAAACAGGGAGAGAAAAAATAATTTACTTATAAATATACAGATGGTTTTTCGTTAACATCTTTCAAAAAAAGCCATCACAACCTCAAAAATGCATGTGGTGGGAGTAGTTGGACAGAAAATTTCGAATAGGGTCAAAGAGACAGGTTCAAATTTAAATCATATCCAGTATAAGGTCGATAGATCATTTTGTAGGTCGTTTTTCTTTTATCCAGCTACGGCCTGTGAGGTGAGAAATAACATATTGGGGCTTAAAAAAGGTACTGCTCCGGGAGTAGATGGAATCTATTCAAAATGTCTGATAGAAAATTCTTCAGCAATATGTGACCCGTTGAAGCATATTATAAATCTTTGCTTCCAACAGGGGTATTTTCCAGATGAAATGAAAATAGCTACAGTTATTCCTCTCTATAAGGGTGGTAGTAGGACTGAACTTGGTAACTATCGTCCTATCTCCCTACTCTCAAGTATATCCAAAGTAATTGAAAAGTGTGTAAAGTCGAGGCTGGTATCCTATTTGGAAAAACACAACATTTTGTTCAGTAATCAATATGGATTTCGAAAAGGTATGAGTACATCCGATGCAATTTTTAGAGTAACAAGAGAAATTTTGAGCAAATTAGATAATGGGGACAAATGCTTAGGAATATTTCTGGATTTACAAAAAGCATTTGACACAGTTGACCATAGAATTCTAATGGATAAAATGGAAGCAATAGGAATAAGAGGTATTGCATTGTCATTCTTTGAGTCATATTTAAATTGTAGAAGACAAAAAGATAGGCTTGATAAAAAGACAAGTGGACTATTAAATGTGAATATTGGAGTTCCACAAGGAACAGTGCTTGGGCCAGTTTTGTTCTTAATATACATAAATGATTTATTAAATATAAATCTAGGGAATTGCTCCTTGTACTCTTTTGCGGATGACACAGTTGCTATAGTTTGGGGGGAAACTTGGCCAATCACCTTCCAGAGAGCTAATACATGCTTTGATGTTATCAAGTCCTGGTTAAAGAATAGTCTCCTACATTTGAATATTCAAAAAACTAGATTTCTTCCCTTTTCATTGTCGTCCTCTGGATTGCCTCCCGATAATACTGACTGTAAACTAGTATCACATAATATAAATTGTGCCAGTCCATACTACAGCTGTGGATGTCCTACATTAGAGAAAGAAAATGAAATAAAATATTTAGGTGTAGTATTGGATGTACATTTACGGTGGAGCTCGCACATTTCATACATCTGTTCAAAACTTAGAAAATTAATTTATAAATTCGTTCAATTAAGGAATGTCCTTCCTATCTATCAATTAAGAATGGTATTCTTGGCACTGATACAGTCAATTATCTGCTATGGTATTGTATCCTGGGGAAGTTGTGGGAGTTCAATTTTGCAACCTCTCATAATTCTTTATAAAAGAATAATAAAAATATGTTTAAAGAGACCCATAAGATATCCAACCGAAGTATTGTATAGAGAATTTGGCGTTTTTAGTGTTGATACCCTATTTGAAATAAATCTTTTGAAGTTTGTGTATTTAAGACGTTCAGAGTTTCCAGTTATGGATGAACATGTATATTCCACTCGTCGAAATCTTGCTAATAAATTAAAAGAACCCTTTACAAGAAGTAGAGTGGCCTCCTTACATGCTTTTGCTAAGGGACCACGACTTTTCAATAAACTGCAATCAGATATATCAGATGCACCCAGTTACAATTTGTTTAAGAATAGACTTAATCGCTTCTATGAAGAAAAACGTTTAATAGAGGTGTAATATTATTTACATTTTTTTGCTGTCTTCATTCAAATGTAATTTATTGTTAAAGATTCATAATCCCATCTTGTGAAAAGCACACTGATTATTGTATAAAATTTACTTTATTGTTTGATACCTCAAAATTGTTATTGTATTATAATTAAGTTGACTCAACTAGAGAGCGAGACATCCCTCAACACAGGTTTAGCCTAAAGAGGGATGCACTGTGGTTTTTTCTGTTACATGCTTAATATTATTATCTATGTTCAATTATTATGCTTAAGGTATGTATTTGTATTACCAATTGTAATGTTCAACCATTATGTTTAATGTATGTATTTGTATTACGAATTATTGTAAAAATGCAGTGAAATAAACGAATTATTATTATTATAGATATTGGATTTAACAGCACGACTTCGGGCCCATAACTTAACTGACCGTTTTTAGCTATTGGTGACATAAATAAGCTCTTTCTGACGACTCTGCAACGAAATCATGTGTCTAATTGGGCGTTTTTAGTTTTGTGGGAGCTATAGTTTACTTTGACATCTGTGCAACGAAAAGTGGAGTTATGGCTTCATAAATAAGTTAAATGCCTGATTTTAACTTTATGTGACAACTCTGCAACCGGACATGAGTCATGTATCGGAAATATATATCAGCAATAAAATTGTTATCTTCTACCTTATGTATCTGAACTGAATTTGTTTTAAATTAAAAATTTAAAACACGGGATCCTTCTTTTATACTTTTTGTTGTTTATTTTATTATTTATTATATTATGTCCATTATACCTTTGGGTTAACTTGGTTCTAGCCTACTTTTACTCTTGGTTTAACTTATTTTTCCCTTCAACCATATTTCTCATCACTTTGATCGTACAAAACTGGAAAATTCCGTATCTCTCCAATACGTTTTTCACGCTCTATGTTGAACGAGCCCGCACCGTCACCGTCAAAAAGTAAACTGAACTAGTCGGTGACGGCGCGGGCACGGCTCGGGCAACAAACACGGTGACGGTGCTGACGCGGTGCGGTAGTATGTGTCCCTACACGTTTGAAAGCATTTGTTTTCTCACTCACCGTAGTACGTCAGACACTCGGCCGTACCGCGGCGTGGGCTCGTCCAGGCCATAAGGCTCAACTCGCACTACCTCAACTCAAATCGTACGACTCCAGTCGAGGATACACCAGTCTCTCGACCTTATGACTTTCTTGCTCATTGTCACTACTTCAGTTCCATGCTAATCCATTTTCTTACCTTAATTTATTAAAAATATAAGATCTGATTTGTCACTACTTAGCATGTAACACATTTTATAATAATTATTATGAATATATTGTCTTATCTAAAATGATAAAACATAACTTTCATCAAACATAACCTCACTTTCATTAAAAATGCATCGAACTATGCAACTCAAGTCGAGGTTCGACCAACATGTCGAGTCGACGCTCGACTCAGTCTCACAGTCGTGAGGTCGCGGAGACTAGAGTCGACTGGTCTGAGTGTCACCATTTGAAAACACATGCGGAGTCGAGAAGAGACTAGAGTGGCAGTGTGCTGGGTGGAAGGGTGCTACTGTTGCAAAAGAAGGCATTGCCTATTATTTCTGGTGCAGCTTATCTAGAGCACTGTAAGCCACTATTCATAAGTGAAAATATTATGACTATTTATGGGATGGTGGCTTTCAAACTCTTAATGAATGTAAGAAAGAATATTGACAACCATCATTGTAGAGAGGACATTCACAGCTACAATACAAGAAATAGGATCAGAATAGACGTGCCCTATACGAGGTAAAATATTGACAAATCCTGGACACTTATCGCTGAAACTATTCAATATCCCCCCTATCACTGTTAGGGAACTACCACTTGCTTCATTCAAGAAAAGATTGGAGAATCTCCTTCTAAAGAATCCCATTTATTCCTTTTCTGAGTTCATTCATCTGCCCGTGCTAGATTATTTTTAGACTTGAGAATTGTTATGTCATTTCTCTTGTATTAGGTCTGCTTTTATTGATTCTCATGGTGCTTTATATCCCCAAATTGATATTTTTATAATGTTTGTTATTTTTTTCTTGTAATAGTTTATTGATGCTTATTGACTCATTGTTATATTTACTGACGTTTCCTATTGCATTGTATATTGCCTTAATGGAATAAAAGTATTCTTATTCTTATTCGACTTTAGTCGCGTAAGTGTGAGTTGAGCCTAAAAGAAATCCAGTCCCTGATTGGGGTTTTGTCTTCTAGACAAAATTAATTTATAGAATTTTTAACGAGGAAAGTTAGAACCTCAATAGAGTGTGTCTGACTCTGGTCCATCGTTAGTATTTATAATTTCCAATAGTTAACGCACTTGAAAGTAAATTGAAATTGAAATTGAAATTTATTCACAACACTGACATATTTTACAAATATTTTTACAAAGCAATTATTATAAAGAAACAGTATCATGATGCAAAAAAAGAAAAGAACTTCAGTAGCTTAACAGTTGTGGTTGAAGTTCTACACTATTTTTATTGTACATAATAATATAAAAATTATTTATAACTAAGTTCTATTGGCAATGTTATTATTTCAAATGTGTTTTGTTCGAAACATGACTAATGTTAATCCTGTTGATTAGGTACCGGAAACCATTGCAGCTCTCCTCAAAGCTGATATCAATGTATGGATATTGACTGGTGATAAACAAGAGACTGCTATCAACATAGGCTATTCGACAAAGCTCATCGTTCAAGGCATGCCAGTCATCATATTGAACGAAACGTCTTTAGATGTAAGTCTCTCAAGCTTCCTCGCTGTTTTTTCAAATTTCAAATTCAAAGTCATTTTATCAAATTGAAAACAATGCAATAGATGATACAATGCAGATGGATAGATAGATTAAGGCTGTTTGGTACACTTTTTTATTATTTAAATTGGATAATCTTTTTCAATATAATTGTTAAGATCATTATAAGAGTGAGAAAAAGTGGCAACTGAAATTTTTAAGTGGTCTAATAAGCGAGTTATGGGTTGTTGAAGTGCTAACTTTCCAGATTCCGTTTTCTTTCCAGATCATAAACGGTTTCGACTATATTAACAGAACTTCTCTTAAAAATTCAAAAAATGTATCTTTCCAAACTAAAACATTTTATTCCCCATATCATTCATAAATAAAAAAGTTACATTTTTTGTAAATTCGATAACTTGTTTATTTTGGCATTAATCGCGAAAAAACGCATATTAGAACAAAGCCAATGATATACTGAATGTATTAAAAAACTCCAATGGAAAATTCGAAACCGTTTATGATTTGGAAAGAAAACGGAGTTTAGCACTTACAACCTATATCTCGCTTATTAGACCACTCAAAAATTTCAGTTGCCACTTTTTCTCACTCTTATAATGATCTTAACAATTATATTGAAAACGATTATCCAATTTAAATAAAAATAAAAAGGTGTACTGAACAGCCTTAAATAGCATCTACTGCCCACCTAATCAGGGGATCTGGAACTTGTCAAAAAAGTATGATCTGTATGATTTATAAATAATAATTATTATAAATAAATAAATGTTTATTTCTCAAAAAACTACTATATCAATTACAGAAAATATTAGATAAATTATAATTACAGTCACATAACGAAAATCCTAATTAAATGCTATAAATCACCCCGAAGACTTCTGCTACTACAACAAATATTGACAACAGGGTTGACAGTCAGATGGAATTATCTATAAATCATTTTTACTTTGATATTGAAACGTGCATTAACAACAAAGTAGATCATCTATTCAAATTTATTTCATTTTTGTCCAGTTAAAAATCGTTTGAGATTTTATGATCGATGGTTGATTAGCTTACGAAGCTGTAATCCTCTATATGTTGTAATTTTTTTTTATGTCTGCAAAATGAAGTAATGATCTCGTTGTCACAGTCAGTGAGTAAATTCATTTATTGAAAAAATTTGACTGCTAGTCTTTCTTCTTGATAGCAAATAGTGATTTAATAATAGTCCAGGCAATGAATGCTCAAAAAAGGGTATAGAGGGAAATGTTTGGAAGACAATTTTTGACTCCACAGTTCTGTTCAGGGTAGTAAGGAGGTAAACGTATCAAAAGTCCCCACCCCTACTCCCTTTGCTAAGGGGGTAGGGGTGATTTAAAGGTACCACTTTTTGGTTTCTCACATAAAGCGCAAAAACTATGTATCCTAAGGACTTGAATGTCATATAATAAATTAAAGCTTACATAATGTCCTACAATATTCATCCCACAACTTTTTTATATCTCCTCTAGTTTTTGAGATATCCGCTCTTGAAGGTGTGACATATTAAAAAAAAAACAAGTTTGCCACCATTTTTTTCTATTTTTGATCTTATAACTTTTTAAAAATCGACGGGAAAAATCCACAACGATTATTAGCTTATAAGGCATTAAATTCTCTCCAATTTGATGTATAATTTGACGCTTTTACGAATTTCCCTACACCTTTTGCAACAGCTTTAGTGTTGAGTGTGAAATCTCCATTTTTGTAACAATAGACCAATTGACAAAGGAATTAGGAGGGAATGTTTTAAATAAATTTTTTTACTTTGCAGCTTTGTTGAGACTAGTTGGGTGGAGAACATTATCAAAAGTAACCATTCCTAACTCATGTGCTAAGGGGATGAGGGTGGTTTAAAAGTTGCGTTTTCCAGCATTTTGCTCCGAAGCTCATATCTTGAAAACAATGCGTTCAACAGACATAACTTACTATTGAAAAATGAAGCTTGATAAATTCTCTACACTTTTTGTTCAGTGGAATTTTGTGATAATCCCAAGAGTTCCTGACATATTCGCCCTTGAAGGTGTTCAATTGTTGAAATAACAGGTTTTTATCCAATGTTCTGTTCTTTCAGGGCTTATAACTCTCCAACAATGAATCATAAAAACTTATGCTTACCGTAGGTTTGTAGAGCATTGAATTCCCTCTGAAATGATGTATTATTTCACTATTTCAAGTTTTCCTTTCATTGTTATAGCAGCTTCAATGTAGGGGGTGAAATTTTCATTACGGCAACAAGTGTCAAATTAGCGGTTCCACACCTTCAACAGAGGGGATAAAGTTGGGCACTTTTGCTGTGCTCACCTACTAACTAGTCCAAATAAAGCTGCAAAGTCAAAAATTGTGTCACAGACACCCCTTTCAAATGTCATTGTCTAACGATCAATTGTTGCAGCAATGAAAATTTCACACCCTACATTGAAGCTGCTATAACAATGCAAATCGAGTATTATGTCTATATTTAGAAATTTGAACTTATTTATATCATAACAGAACGTATTGGAAGCAACAGATGATACATCTTTACATTAAAGATGATTCATATTTACATTATTTGTAGGCATTGTGTGAAAATTGTGACATGTATGCGACATGGCTCTTATGTTGATTTATGAAGTAAATACTGTAATTTTCAGAGCTTGAGAGAGTCGATAGCGCGACACTGCAACGACCTGGGTGACGCCCTGGGTCGCAACAACAACAGCCTGGGTCTGGTCGTCGACGGCCATTCGCTCAAGTTCGCACTGTCACACGAACTACGTCGCGACTTCCTGCAGCTCTGCCTGTCCTGTCGGTCGGTCATATGCTGTCGAGTGTCGCCCATACAGAAAGCCGAGGTACGATCTGACGATCATTCAAACGTTCTATACAGAGTGTCCCACGAAAGGTGTAAGGCTCAACTCACATTTACGCGACTCAGGTCGATAAGAGACTCGACTCTAGTCGAGAGCATGTGTTTAACAAAAGAAAATTGAACTTACGTTCTAGCGTTATAAATAAATACCAGTAGCAGTAAAATAACATGGTGAATCATATTAAACTAAAGAGTTCTACAATAATATTGAGCTAGAAAAATTATGAAATCATTAGAATCAGCTATAGGAGACTCACGAATGACGCATCATCACGCCTGAACTACTGGACTGATTAACTTGAAATTTTGCATATTGATTCTTGATTTACCAAGGATGGTTATAGGCCTATTTTAAATTCTTTAAGATTTTAGTAGGTCAAGTTTTCAGTTGGTCAAGCTTTTAATTAGACCCTTGTGGAGCACGGGTTACCTGCTAGTTTACAATAAGATTCATATAAATTTTTCTTTTGACTATTTTGAACTTTTTATGAGCGCTCAAAGTAGATTAAAAATACATTCGTCGTAGAGTTTCAATGTCAAATTAAAAACAGTTTGAATTCTCATAAAACGATGAAATTAGTTTCAATGAATGGGTGCTTTTATAGTCTGATTGACTATTTTGACTATTGTAATGAAGTTAGACCCCAGTCAGGGACTAACTGACTAAATATGAATATTTCAAGAAATATTAGTTTCTTGTATTTTGCAAGCACCTTGACATGTCTGACCTACCAGACCTAATGTACATTTATCTATCCATCCCTAAACTTGATACAACTCCAATGACATTTTGTTGTTATAATTAGTAAAATCCGCTTACCAATTATGGCGAAGAAGCACTTTTAATACTTGAAGTACTGTTTTTATTGAGTCGAACAAAATACAACTTATTCTCATTAATCCTCTACTTCAACACTTTTGTTTCTTAACCATCATTGTTTTTTCTAGCTGTGGCATTATTTTTCTCTTTTAGTAAGGAATTTTTTAAGCCGCGTTTACACCAAAGTTATTAACAAAATGTTAATAACTTAATCCTTATAGATTCTATTAGATTGAACGGAACTTGATGAACACATATGATCATCATGTGTATGATAAGTTATGTTCAATCCAATAGAATCTATAAGGATTAAGTTATTAACATTTTGTTAATAACTTTGGTGCAAACACAGCTTTAGCTATCCTATACTATTAAACGAGCAATTCATGTTTATATGTTAAGATGTTTAAATGCTTATATATCTGTATGTGACCGGATCTCGAAAACGGCTCTAACGATTCTCACGAAATTTGGAAGAAAGTAGGTTCATGATATAAAAATTCGATTGCACTAGGTCTCAACCCTGGGATAACTCGCTGAAGTCCTAAAAAACTAAACTGAAGTCCTAACTCGCTAAATAAGTCCTTGGAAAAACAGCTGGAAATTTTGTCGTCTGTTGATGATGGAAGTGAGTGAGCGAGTGCATGTGTGCAGAACTGAGACAAAATTATGACTCAGCTGTTGAACTTTTGTAATCATTCAATCAGTGCCGGTTGTACAAGAGCCGGTTGAATTTTAAAGCTGATTAATTCCAGTAGAACCGATCTGATAAGCTATATTTTTGAAATGGTCTTCTCTGATTTGGATTAAAATTTAACATGCTTTTGTGAGAGGAATTTTTGCAACCCTCTGGGAATTAGTCTCAATCCACTGAGATTAGATAGAACCTTTCTGTATGAACTATAAATATATTATAATTTCTTCTTTTGTAATCAATTTTATATGCTTTTGTACTCCAGAGCGGAGCTCGGTTCCCCGATACTTGATATGATATCACATTGAATCCTCTTGAATCTCTATTATTTTCAGGTGGTAGATTTAGTTACTACAAATACGAAATCGGTCACTCTGGCAATTGGTGATGGAGCCAACGATGTTGCAATGATTCAAAAGGCGCATGTCGGCGTGGGGATTTCAGGCGTTGAAGGATTGCAAGCAGCATGTGCGTCCGACTATTCTATTGCACAAGTAAGTTATATCATAGACAAAAGATTCACAAGAGATTGCAATCTATTGCTGTTTCATTCAAATGTGTATTTCCGCGCAATTGATTATCATTTCGCATCTACATGTTGACCCAATGAAGGCCAATGTCGACCAGCGCCAGTGTGTTGATGAGTGGTTTGCCAGTGCTGGCCTAGATGTGGACTAGACATTACCGCGCTGGGCCAGCATACTGAGTCAGCGACTGTGGCAACATATGGACTAGGCATTACAGTATTTCCATCTCCATTTTTGAAAGATACACACATTGTGTGCTTTTAAATTATTTTCACTTCAAAATACTAATCAGTATTTTTAAATGTGGTTATTTCACTTATAAATAATATATTCCCAACTAGTAGACTTGTTAAAGTGAAACGTTGATTGTATGATTATAAGCTGATCTCTGGGAAAATTATGGAACTCTGAAATTTTGAATGTTATTATGATTAAAAATTATGAAATTCTGATTGCAAGGAAAGTGAAACCAAGTGAAATTTATCGGCAATTTTGCGATGTTTATGGACAAAGTGCGATGAGTGATTCAATGGTGAGAAGATGGGTCCGAGTAGTACGGTTTATAGCTCGTGTTTACAAATTTTGTGCAAAGGAAAGCGCGTTCCAGATTGTAATGTTTCTGATAAGGAAGGAAGATATCACTATATGAGTAGTGGGACTTTTGAATAAAGGAAATGAAACTTTAAAAATCAATAATTTTACCTGTTAATTTCAGAAATATATACTGAGAATGTTTTTCAAAAACATTGATCTAGGAATTTTGTGATGATTGAAATTTAATAAAAATTTATTAAGATTGTGAAAATCTTTCATAATTGTTTTGTGAACTTCGTGGTTGCTTTAAGGTTTCATCTTGAATTGGATGAATAATTATTCATTCTACTCATTTTACTAGCAACAATAATGCTCTTATAAGATATGCACCATCTGTCTGATGAAATCTAGAAGAATACCTTTTGTTGTAAGTGAAAGTAAGCTTTTATATTCATTCACAATTGATTTTATTAATGGATATATTAATCCATCTAATTATTAACTTTGAACAGTCAACTATTTCAATAATTTCTGTCAACAATGTTGAGTCAACTTTTGTTCTATGTAATAGCACATAACCATTATCATTTCTAACAAAAGTACTCTAATAATAATAAAAATAATATTTTTAGTTCAAATCATCGTTTCTAATAAAAAATATACTATTTTCAGTTCATATAATCATTTCTTACAAAAAATATTCTATTTTCAGTTCAGATTCCTGCTAAAGCTGTTATTTGTTCATGGCTCTTGGAACTACACTCGAATGTGCAAGGTGATATTGTACAGTTTCTACAAGAACATTTGTCTCTACGTCATGGAACTGTGGTTTGCTATTTATTCTGGTTTTTCGGGCCAAATTCTCTTTGAAAGATGGACGATTGGATTTTATAATGTGGTGAGTATACAGAATTCCATATATTAGAAAAATTCTGTAATATCGCATAAAATTCTCACTTGTATGTAAGATAATCTTGATAAATTTTTAAAAAATATCGGGGACCTAGCTTCGCTCTGGAGTACGAAATCACAGAAAATTTATTACGAAAATGGAGATATTTATAGATAATACAGAAAGGTACTATCTACTCACAGTAGATTGGGATTAAGATTCCCAGTGGAATGCAAAAGTCTCTCTCACAAAGGCCCGGTTGCACAAAATCCTGATTAATTTTACGTGAACCAATTCAGAGAAGACCATTTTAAAAAGACGGCTTCTCTGATTGGTTCTCCTGGAATTAATCAGGATTAAAATTCAACCGGCTTTTGTGCATCCGGCACTAAGTACCCTAAGATGATTGCAATAGTTCAACAGCTGAGTCATAGTTTTCTCTCAGTCCCACACACATGCACTCGCTCACTCACTTCCATTATCGACATAGAATGAAATTATCAGCTGTTATTCCAAGGATGAATAATTATTATCATTTTTTGTCCTTCAGGAAGTTTTCCCAGGGATAAGACCTAGTGTAATAGAATTTTTATATAATAAACCTACTATGTTCCAAATTTCGTGAAAATCGTTAGAGCCGTTTTCGAGATCCGTTGGACATATATAAATACATACAGTAATTGCTCGCCTAATATAATAGGATATTATTGACTCACCATTCATGGAAAAAAAATATACTATTTTCAGTTCATATAATCATTTCTAACAAATGATATTCAATTTTCAGTTCAGATTCCTGCTGAAGTTGCTATTTGTTCATGGCTCTTGGAACTACACCCGAATGTGCAAAGTGATATTGTACAGTTTCTACAAGAACATTTGTCTCTACGTCATGGAACTGTGGTTTGCTATTTATTCTGGTTTCTCGGGCCAAATTCTCTTTGAAAGGTGGACGATTGGATTTTATAATGTGGTAAGTTTTTGTTTAATGTGTTTTATTTTTATTCTCAGTGTAAGTTTGTAGATACAAACTGTATTTTTGTGTATATTAATGAAAATATAAATTCAATTCAATTCTGGAATATCACATAAAATTCCCACTTGTATGTAAGATAGCAGATAAATCAAAAATATAATAGGGGTATTCACAATGTTGGAGTTAGCTGGCTAAGTCGAGCTATTCGCTATCTCCAGCGATTTGCTAAGTCTGTGTTAACTCAATGCTATAGTGGTACGTTAGAAAAAAATTAACATACGTGATGGCAGATAGCGCAGGTTTGAGTCCGCTACCTCTTTTAAAACGGCAGCCATATGTTTATTATCTTACTTTTTCAAACCTTAGACCTGTTATAGAATAGACACGCCCCATTGTATATTCATTCTGAAAGTCGATGAAGCCAACATCTACTGCCATATCGCTCCATCGTGACGTCAGCATCGGATAGAAAACTTTTCTGTAGAGTTTGTTTACATCGTTTTCCATAGCAGATTGTCTATTTCAGTGGGAGCGCAGCGGGAGTTTACCATTTCTACAAATAATAATTTACTTTCATCTGAAATAGACACAACTAACAGTTTTCTATGCGATGATGACGTCACGATAGGGCAATAAGGCAGTAGATGTTGGCTTCAGAAGCTAGACTTTCCAGCGTGTCTATTCTATAACTGGTCTAAGTTTCAAACTAACTTCAAGTTACACAAATTATCCGCTTGAATCGCTACTGCAGTTAGCTAATAGCAGATGGTTTTTTTAGATGGGGCGTTCACAATCCAGAGTTATCAGATAGCACTTTAGCTGGCTAAAACAACATTGTGAATACCCCTCTTGTATGAAGATAATCATGATAAATTGAAAAAAAATATTGACTCACCATTCACGGAAACAAAATATTTATTCGCAGGTCTACAACTAATCGATACTTGGTAATGTCAAATAAGACATTGGTGACTTCATTCTCCTATTTATTCCACAAACTCTCTATTACGATCAAAGTTCAACAATTTGAGATAAAAATTTGTATTCCAGTTCTCACATTCTCCAAATTGTATTGATCATAAACACATTTTAAAATCAAACCATATTTGAAAGAATAAGACTTTGATATTGTCAATACCACTTTTATTTAACAATATCAAAGTATTCTTCTTTCAATTATGGAGAAATACCGCAACATCTCATACCATACAATCAAATTATTCAAACCATATTGTTCTCCAGTTTAGCACCTTCCACACAGACTTCTGTAAGAAAAAGGATCATCATTAATAGTAACTTAGTTCAGGGATGACAAATTCTTTTACTCAGGGCCACTTCAATAATTTAACTGAAAGCGGGGGTCGCACACAAATTTAAAGGCGAATTTAGGCTTTTAAATGTATGAACAATATCGCAATGGAAATACTTCTGTTTCAATATATGATAAAAACTGAAAGAAAAACTCAATTATGAGAACATTGAGGACGGGCACATTGATTCACCAGTTCATTGAAATTTGTTGACTTGATAAACTTCATGGTGGAAAATATGCTCTCACAAAGCTCTCACATGCTTCCGAACATTGAAACAATTTTTCGATACAAGTCTTATTATTTATTTATTTATTTATTTATTTATTTATAATTTTTACAAAGTAGCACTGATTGGGAGAGAAAAACTGAGGATTCTCCTTGTACTATTTCTCTCCTAAATTTAGATAACATTTTAAATGTCCGAAATAGGGTTATGGTTTCACTTTCCTAAAATTTAGTCCATTTTCACTAAAAAACAACGAAAACTAAGAATTTTAAATTTTGTCGGTTAAAAAAGTATGATTCGTGTTTTCTACTGATTCTCGTATAATTATGAAACTGTACTACTGAAAATGATTAGGTTATTAAAATATTGAATTCGAACATAACTCGGATTTTTTTTCAAAAATTGCATTTATATGTTTTCAAAATATCAATTTTTTTAAATAATCTTGAAATTCGTTTATGGCCGCAATGCGGCCGCGGGCCATCAGTTGGCCATCCTCGATTTAGTTCATAGTAAATTCATTATAATACTGTAACAAGAATTTTCAGATTTTTAGTAGTTTGTTAATTTTTCTTTTCTAGATATTTACTAGTGCCACTCCATTCGCCATCGGTCTTTTTGACAAAGTGTGTTCAGCTGAAACAATGATGAGGTATCCGAAGCTCTACTCGCACGGTCTCACCAAGTTCGATGTCAAAGTATTCTGGGTGTGGATATTCAATTCGCTGTATCATTCTGTCCTTCTCTACTGGCTCACCATGTACATGGCAAAGCACGATGTGGTCTGGAGTAATGGAAAAGAAGGAGGATATCTCATGCTTGGCAATATGGTCTATACAGTAAGTTACTTAATTGTTATTTATCATATTTTTGAAAAATAAGATTCATTGAGCCATATGTATAAAGTTGAGCATTTGCTTATACTTCTAAAATATGGAGCATTTGCTTCATTTTCTATGAATAAACGTCAGCAAAACCTTTTGCCCATGCTCATCAAAAAAATAGTTTGAGCATTTGCTCAAAAGTAAAAGCTTATACCATAGAGAAACAATAGCGTAAGTAGATATCCCAAGGTATAGGGAGTTTATGTCGTAACTTTTACTGTTATCTCAAGCCGATTACTGTCGATTATTGTCGATTTTCACTGTTTTGTTGGGGTGAGAGTGTATGAACGGTACAATATGAGAGACTACCAGTGTCACACAGCTTCAAGGGAAAGAACTACGTGGACTATCGGCTTGAGATAACAGTAGAAGTTACGACATAAACTCCCTATACCTTGGGATATCTACTTACGCTATTGTTTTTCTGTGCTTATACTCAAAATTGTATGAATAAACTAGAGCATTTGCTCAACTTTTGAAGCAAATACTTCCAAAAAGGTGAGTGTAGTCTAGAGCAGCTTATCACCTTTTGCTCATAGTAAAATGGTTCAACTAATTTGTATGAGGAAGAGGAAACTATACCAGATACGATCACAACCAATAGTTGAGAACTATAAAACTCTTTTTAGATTCAACCATGATAATTTATATATCACCATTATTCCTACAAAAGAATAAATACAAAAAATAGAGAACTGAATCAAAAAATCAGAGAACCTGATATAAAGATAGCCATCACAAAATAGGAAATAGGAATTTAAGAAGATGAGAGAGTGGACGATTATAAGAAGACTATTGATATTATAAGAATAAGCTGAAGATTATTATAGAGATGACATTTTTTCACGCTATCATTTCAAAATTTTAAACTCAACTAACCTAAAACTCAATTCATAAATAGAAAACAGAGCAGGCGACGCAAACACAAGCGGTGCCTTCTACTTGCATATTTAGCGCTTCCGTGAGCTATAAAAACAAAGTAAGGCCACAAAGGTGAATCAGCTGATGAAAAATCTTTAAAATGCGTGAGCATTTGCTCCAGAGTTCAGTAGCACAAGGTAAGAGTATAAGGTAAAGCTTATTCATATAAAAATGAGCAAATGCTTATGCTTCTACCTAATGCTCATGAGCAAAACCTTATTCTCCATGCTCATGCTCATGAGCATATGCTTTGGTTATATTCATATGGCTTATTGTTTTGCTGTTATAAAGAATCAATCATGATGGAACCGGGTTGGTCTAGGGCTAAGGAGCGTTACAAACTTCGTTCTGCTAGCACCGCCAGGTTTGTGGGTTCGAATCCCACATTTGGACATTTGATCACCTCATCAAATCACCCTGGCACTTCCTATTACCCACGCAGAAGCAGAAAGGTCGTGTGGGCATCATCCTCAATAAAAATATATTCAAGGATTAGGATTAGTTTAGAATGTCAACATGAGATGTCCACTACTGTATATCATATATAATGTATACCACTCAAGCTGTATATCATTTGGGTACATTAGATAAAGCAAGAATGAACAGGTTTTCATCCAGATTATACAATTCTCTGGTACAATATTACAATTTGGTTAGGCAGAATATCGCATTCCCGTATATCATACGGTGATGTATAGCCAAACACAATGGCCCATATGAATAAAACCAGAGCAAATGCTTATGAGCAAGAGCATGGAGCATAAGGTTTTGCTCATGAGCAAAAGGTAGAAGCAAAAGCATTTGCTCATTTTTATATGAATAAGCTTTACCGAACTCTGGAGCGAATGCTCACGTATTTTAAAGACTTTTCGTCAGCTTATTCGCTTTTGTTTCCTTAATTTGTTTTTATAGCTCACGGAAGCGCTAAATATGCAAGTAAGGTGCACCGCTTGTGTTTGCGTCGTCTGCTCTGTTTTCTATTTATGAATAGAGTTTCAGGTTAGTTGAGTTTATAATTTTGAAATAATAGCGTGAAAAAATGTCATCCCTATAATAATCTTCAGCATATTCTTATATTACCAATAGCCTTCTTATAATCGTCTACACTCTCATCTTCTTAAATGCCTATTTCCTATTTTGTGATGGCTATCTTTATAACAGGTAGCTATCTTTTGTATTTATTCTTTTGTAGGGATAATGGTGATATATATCATGGTTGAATCTAAAAAGAGTTTTATAGTTCTCAACTTTTGGTTGTGATCGTATCTGGTATAGTTTCCTCTTCCTCATACGAATTAGTTGAGCCATTTTACTATGAGCAAAAGGTGATAAGCTGCTCTAGACTACTCACCTTTTTTGAAGCATTTGCTTCAAAAGTTGAGCAAATGTTCTAGTTTATTCATACAATTTTGAGCAAAAGCTTTTACTTTTGAGCAAATGCTCAAACTATTTTTTGATGAGCATGAGCAAAAGGTTTTGCTCACGTTTATTCATAGAAAATGAAGCAAATGCTCCTCATTTTAGAAGTATAAGCAAATGCTCAACTTCATTCATATGGGCCATTAACAAATCAAAACACCAACGTGTATTGAGATGCAAGCTTTCTGCTTCTTAACTATTAAAACATTTGAATAATACAAGCATTTTGCACCATTTGAAAGCAAAAACTTAACCCCTTAACCTACCCTTTCACCTTTCAAACCCTTGGTTTCTTCATGTTCTTGGATCGTGTTTATACTTTATAGTTTGGCTATAAGTCAGCTTGTCAATTTCGGGGATGAGGTACTTTGATTTTATAAAATTTGAGGTTTTAGAATATGTCCTGTTTTTTTTAAATGTCTCAAAAAATCGAGTAGTATTACGGTATTATCTACAATGAAAACGTATATATTAGAATATCTCAGTAAATAACTATAATAAAACTTTCTATAAATGTGCTTTGTTAATAGCTTACATTGTGATTCAATATTAATGATGTGTTTGTTGTATATTTTAGTATACAGTGGTGACAGTGTGCATCAAAGCTGGATTACATATGAATTTCTGGACGTGGTTGACTTATGCAGCGATCGTCGGATCTGTTCTTATGTGGTTTCTATGCATTTTAGCGTACAGGTATATACAGTAATTTACATTAATTTTGTAAAATTTTATGTAGAAACGTAAAATTGGGTAGCATCTCAGAAAATAAATTGTTCAGGAGGAAGTAAATTTAAATTTTTCAAAAAATTGAAACTAAAAATGATTCAGCATTTCAGAAAATAAACTGTTCAGGAGGGAGGTGTTCTGTATTTACTCATTTAACATTTCTAGTTCCTCAAGATTTTCAATCACATTAAATGTCATTGTTATGAGTATCTTAATACTACTTAATGAATTGTCACTTAAACTAACATATGAAATAAGAGAGATTATTGTACTCCACTTACACAAAGAATTGGCTTATACGTGTAAGGGATAGGAAATTCACGATTGACGCATCATCACGTCTGAACTACAGGACTGATTTACATGAAATTTTACATATTGATTGTTAATTTACCGAGAATGGACTGATTAACTTGAAATTTTTCATATTGATTGTTAATTTACCGAGGATGGTTATAGACCTATTTTAAATTCTTCAAGATTTTAGTAAGTTAAGTTTTTAGTTTGTCGCTTCAAAATAGACACTTGCAGAACATGGGTTACCTGCTAGTATGTAATAAATAGGAGTGATTTGCAAAAGAACCAAAACTTCACTTTTCCGGCATTTCCAACAAAATTTTCTTACACATTTTAGGGACCTACGAATTACATTTTATTCAACATCAATCAATTTTCTTGATAAGTTGGAGTTATTAAATTTGAGTTGGAGGAAAGCTTCAACAGATGGTATTTGTGTGGTTTATTCTTAGTCCAGTCAGCAAAAGATTATAGAGGGAAAAGTTTGTAGGTCAAGATTTTGGTTTGTCAAGTTTTTAATTATACCCTTGCTGAACACGTGTTACCTGCTAGTATGTAATACTAGTATGTAATAAATATGTGTTTTGTTGCAGTCATGTCTACCCGCTAGTGCCAGTGGGTCAAGTTATGTTGGGCATGGACAGAATGGTGTTCACGTCGGGAGTCTTCTGGGTTGGAATGATACTTGTTCCATTCACTGTGCTTATCCTTGACGTTGCTGTTTTAGCGTGAGTAACGACAATTGTTCAACATCAATTCAATAATTTAATAATTATTTTAATTTGTTGAATCATCGATTTAATTAATAATATCGGGGCACCGAGCTTCGCTCGTTATTTATTTATTGATAAACAGATCACAATTTTCTAAACGATTGGGGTAGGACAAACAGGCACAGCCCAAAACTGCTGTTTCTTCCCCGAATTTTGATTTATACACTATAAATATTCCAAAAAGTAGGTTATGTTCCATACACTTGAATTCAGGTCCAATTTTTAGTCCAAACACTTGAAAACAGAAAAGCTCTAATCTAGATTGTTTACAAACCAAATTGAATAACAAAATAACACTTACTGATCACTTAAAACTGTGAAATAATGATAAACTTTGAAAATTATGATATACTCTTATTTAGAATGTTATACCATGTAATGTCAACAAATCAGATTATTTTGATCAAATCGATTACAATTTCTAGATTAATATTTCTCGTGAATAAGCTGATTGATTGCAAATAGTTGAACAGCTGAACATAATTCTGTTTCTCTTCCACACAGGCACTCACATCTTCTGTTATCGACAAACGACGAAATTATCATCTGTTTTTCCAATGATGGATAATTATTATCCTTTTCATGTCCCTTAGCAAGTTTTCCCAGGGATGAGACCTAATGCAATCGAATTTTTATATCATAAAGCTACTATGTTCCAAATTTCGTGAAAATCGTTAGAACCGTTTTCAAGATCCGTTGGACATACATAACCAGATAACCAGATATCCAGATAACCATATAACCATATACAGAAATTGCTCGCCTAATATAATAGGATTAGAAAAATGCAAATCAAAACTTATTCACAAATCAAATATTACAATGAGAATATACTTTAACAACTATTAAAGGAGAATCTCTTCAAAAGCTCTGCCGAAGTTTTTCTATATCCTATATGGACTGATACGACCATTATTTCAAATAACTCGTATCATTTCTTGAAGTTCATATGATAGTAAGTATAACTGAGAATCAATTATATTCAGATGAATATGAGCAAAATAACAGAAAGTATTTTTGTTTTAGCAGGTGAATTATTTTTCAATTTACAAGTGTATAAAGTGCAGTTGATAATATATTTTTTCCTACAGTTACCTTGAAAAGTGGCCATTCCTGCACTGATTACAGAACGCAAAGAATCACTTTTCCGCTCTAGTGCGGAAAATTTTTTTCTGCACTCCAGATTTGCAACATGGCAACACAAAATAGTTGGTTATATGGAGGATTAGTGCACGAAAACAAAAATTAAGTTGGTAACAATGACTGTGGTTACATTTAGATAAGAATCATTTCAATGGCTACCCTACATTTATGATAAATCCCAATCTAGAAATCCAAAACAAGAATAATGTTCATCTAAATCATAATTAAATAATCATCGTTTACGAATTCTCATCATTTAATAATAAATAATAGTTCTTTTCTATTGATAATTATTATTTCAACTGCAAGCAATGAGAAAAGTAGCAAATATACATTATAAAATTCGAATTTTGAGGTTAAATGATTACCGTTCGATATCCATATAAATAAAAAAACATAAGAATACTACAATAAATATTCTCTGTTGTCTTTGTTATTTTTATAAATATTTTTCAGTCTACTTTGAGCATTTTTCTCGGTAATTTGAGCAAAAGTCTAAATTTCTGAATCCTGTTTCTGTAGTTTTTAGCTGGATGAAACAAACTTAGGTACGATTCTTCCCGCGAGGTCGCGCGCTTGTCGGTTCAGCCATATTGCAGCCATCCCAATGAGCTCTTGGCTTGTATTTTGAATGTGAATTTTTTGTTCTATCTGTATTTTTTCTGATTCTTGAATGAATAAAAATGAGAACTTTGGCTGAGAATTTTCAACTTTAATTGGATTATTAATTTTAAAATGAATTAAGGTTGTTATTAATAACAGCATCACACACACAAATATTTTATGGATTTCAGCCATCATTTTACCCATAATTACCCACTTTTCATATTCAATGGTAACTGTAGGAAAAATTTAATGTGAAATACATGCGCAAAGTTCATCTGCTGCACTCAAGAAGCCATTCCGCAATCGCCTACGGCTCGGGCGTAAACGTTTCTTTCGGTGCAGCAAACTGTCACTTTGCGCACTAGTTGCACAAATAACTATTTATAAACTCCCTATCGAATCGACAATCTCATTGATGGGTACATTATTCTGAATTGTGTTTAACAATAATTATGCTACTCCTTCCACTATTTAAGCTATTTTTTACATTACACGTAAATCATATCCAGTTGATGAGAAATGCTAACTCGGAATAAAAAAGTGTTTAATGAATTACAGTGCAATGTCCCCTGAAATTCAACCTTGAATTTATGAGAATCAATCAAAATATCGGGTATTTGTATCCTTTACACCTAAATGTTGTTCAAGATCCCCAGAGAGAATCATTCGTATTGACATCTAGACATTGTCATGAGTTATTAATAGGATAATAGGATAACAATAGCATAAGTAGATATCCCATGGTATAGGGCGTTCATGTCGCAACTTTTACTTTTGCGAATTTAAACTTGTGAATTTTCTACTGGTATGATTATGTAGAGGCTACAAACTAAATTGAATAATAATTGAGAGGGAGCATCTTTATTCAAGTGAGGGTCTTCATTTTGACTTTAAACTGTTTATTAAACTTGCTCTAGTTGATACATTCAATAAAGCTATTATTAAAAATTAACTTTAACATTGGTCATCGGGCTGTCGCTAGAAGACCAGTTATTTGAGTAGTATCATAGAGAAACAATAGCGTAAGTAGATATCCCATGGTATAGGGCGTTTATGTCGCAACTTTTACTGTTATCTCAAGCCGATAGTCCACGTAGTTCTTTCCCGAGAAGCTGTTAGTCTCTCATATTGTGCCGTTCATACTTTCCCACCCCAACAAAACAGTAAGAATCTGCAATAATCGACAGTAATTGGCTTGAGATAACAGTAAAAGTTGCGACATAAACGCCCTATACCATGGGATATCTACTTACGCTATTGTTTCTCTATGCAATTATCAACTCCGAAGAATCAGCTTTGCTGATTTTTTAATATTATAGAAATCGAGTAACTACAAAATCAATCATCTTCATCGTTGAATTGAGTTGAATTTCTACCTCTATTTAAACCTTAGTAAGCGAAGCTATTATCACATCCGAAGAGAAAATAAATGATTACTAACTTATTGAAATCAATCATGATGTTCTAAAATTTCATTTTATGTTGAATAACAGAGTAAAACTCCCCAGTTCTTGGTTTATGAACAGAAATAGTAATTGTCACTACTATTTCATATCAAAAATAGTTATTATCGTCCAACTAATAAATTGAAAAACTTCAATCCGTTATAATTGACAATATCCAATAACTTATTACTCCACTTGAAACGGATCATTATAGGGAAAGTAATATTGTAAGAAGAGAGTAAGAAAGAATGAATTTGGTTTAATAACATTACTGTTTCTGACTTTCAATGTCCTGATAGTATTCAATATACAATATATAATAGAATCGGCCTGAGGAGGAAGGGTACATGTCACAATTTTTCATTTTTACTTTCCTTGCCCTACTACCATAGGTAAGGAAAGTATTGCTTTCCAAAAAAAATTAAGGTACCCCAATTTCAAGTTTTCTATATGTTTCAAGGTCCCCTGAGTCCAAAAACATGATTTTTGGGTATTGGTCTGTGTGTGTGTATGTGTGTGTGTGTGTGTATGTGTGTATGTCTGTGAACACGATAACTCCATTCCTAATTAACCGATTGACTTGAAATTTTAAACTTAAGGTCCTTATACCCTGAGGACCTGACAATAAGAAATTCAATAAAATTCAATTCAAGATGGCGGAAAAAATGGCGGATAATTACTAAAAAACCATGTTTTTCACGTTTTTCTCGGAAATGGCTCTAACGATTTTCTTCAAATTTATACCATGGATAGCTATTCATAAGCCCTATCAACTGGCATGAGTCTCATTTCTGGGAAAATTTCAGGAGCTCCGTAATATTCTTGAGAAAAATGGCGGATAATGACTAAAAAGCCATGTTTTTCACGTTTTTCTCGAAAACGGCTCCAACGATTTTCTTCAAATTTATACCATGGATAGCTATTCATAAGCCCTATCAACTGGCATGAGTCTCATTTCTGGGAAAATTTCAGGAGCTCCGTAATATTCTTGAGAAAAATGGCGGATAATGACTAAAAAGCCATGTTTTTCACGGTTTTATCGAAAACGGCTCCAACGATTTTTTTCAAATTTATACCATGGATAGCTATTTATAAGCCCTATCAACTGACATGAGTCTTATTTATGAGAAAATTGCAGGAGCTCCTTAATATTCTTGAAAAAAAAATGACAGTTACTAAAAAACCATTTTTTTTACGATTTTCTCAAAAACGGCTCTAACGAATTTTTTGAAATCCATACCCTGTATAGTTATTTATTAGCTCTATCAACTGACATGAGTCTTTTTCCTGGGGTACTAATGAGGGGTCCACCCAATCCTTGAGAAATGGACTTTGTAACCTCCTTCTCGTGCATGAGGTAGGTTGGTACACGGTTTTTACTTTTTCTTCTTCCATATACCGTGGGTAGCTAGAGCAGTTTATAAAAAGAACACAGTCATAGTCAAGATATTTCATCTGTAGAACAGCTGTTTTGACGAATTTCAAAAAAAATCATCGAATTTCACAATTTACATAAAGGAAAAAGTACTCTGAAAACAATTGTTTATACACATATGCAGTAGTCTGATCGTAGTTGCAAATATGTTGCCGTCAATCGTCATTATGTTATTCCCCTAAATTATTCTCGTTTGATAATGAGGCTTATAGTTCAATGAGCAAGGAAAGTTGTGTGAGTGTACCACACCAGATTTTTTTATGGTTGAAATGAGTTGTTCACTGTGGGATACATCGATTGGAGTTGAAAGGGAACATGTCAGCATTCTCATTATACGAGAAACAGATATCGTATTTTTGCTGTACTGGAGTGAAAGGGAACTAGTTATTACACACATGTTTCCTTTCAACCCAGAACATTCAAAAATCAACTGTTTGTCAGTTGCGATTTTTATGCTATTGTTAGGTTACCTTTGATTCACGCGTTGCTTTGAGGTTAGATTGCTTTCGGTTGAGGTGTTTATTGTAAAATTTTAAGAGTGATAATTTATAATATCATCATGAGTAAAAGTAAGTTAGCAAAAAACTCAATTTTAAGGAGTGGATCTTATATAAGTGCTTATACTGGATTTAAAATTGTTGTCTTAAAAGAGTTTGCACCCTAATGACAAAGAACAATCTTGAAATTATCAATACTTTTATCTGTATTCAGTTTTTTCTCTCCCCTGAAAAATTCTGATTTTTTACATGTTCCCTTTCTCTTCAGACCGATTCATTATAGGATTATTTGTATTTTAGTTTTAGTTGTACGTTTATTTTTATTCAAACTCGTTGTGGTATTCAGTATACAATACAAAACAGTTAGAATTACTTTATTTCCATTTCATTCATTAGATTATTTTGGCAATGAATTCTATTGATAAAAGTTCTTAGGATGATGATCAAGATTTTGTAATTCTTTAAATTTGGTCTTACTGGAAGAAGGTACCAATTTGCTTTTACTTAATAACTTCGCAATCTGCCAACTTTTGATGCGATGCCTGATATTCATTAGAAAATATAAATATAATTTTGGTCTGAGCAACGAAAGAAACCGCCGGAAACGGATGTAAAGGAATCCACCGGAACCGGATGCATTGCATTACTATTCTGGAATTGCAAGAAAATTCTAGATTTTGAAATGATTGGTCAAAGATATCTAGTTCGAGAGGAGTAAAAGACTGACTAGGACATCATCAACCATCAATTGACTAATCATAGTTATTTAACATTAGAATTATGCAACTTTGAAACTTTACTTGAGTATTCGTGTTGCTCATTCATTCAGATTCAGGTGTCTACTCATTATTGAACTTGTGTTCTATTGGCAGCACAAGAACAAACAACAGCTTATTAAGGAACATGGAAGAGATTACAACAATAAACTGAGACGCGTTTTATGGTAAAGAAGTATACCGTAATGATGAATAGTTCATCAATGATGTATGAGAGTTTTAAGCTTAATTGGGACTCTCCATTCTTCAATTACAGTGATCTTATTCATATTCTCCTATTATTGATTCAAGCTAATCTCCAGAATTAAGGGGATGTTGAAACGTTTTTACCGAATTGTTTAATGATTCGTTATTTTCAAAAGTAATTCTGTTTTGTTTTTGTACAGAAATATTGACTTGAGATCACTTTAAAGACAATTATGTTAGAATTTTTAGAGAATTAAGCAAATTTTTGTGAAGTTGAGAAGTTGATGTTGTGGTAATAATTCATATTAAATAAAAAGACTAAGAAATTGTAAAAAACCACAGATTTTATCAAAAGTTGAAAGACCGGTTTCACTATTACAATCTCTGTTACACCATTGTCAATCTCTGATCTCTTATCAGAGTTTATCAGAGATTGGCAATGGTGTAACAACCGAAACCGGTTTTTCTACTTTCAATAAAATCTGTGGTTCTTGACAATTTCTTAGTCTTTTTATTTAAAATTAAGCAACTCTTTCAAGCATTGAATCAGTGGTTATCAGAAAAGCTTGTGACGTTATAGTAACTTGAAATTCGCGGGAATTATTTAAATTCACCAAGTTTCCAATTTGCATCCTTTTTATAAATTGGTGGTGGACCTCAGGTTATGGAACTTGATGGAAGGTTTGATTCTCAAGTATCACAATGCATAACTCTTTGTTTATTATCAATATACACGAAAATAATATAGAAAATGTTAATTTCATATAGATGGATCAAACATTAATATATGTGATACAAATTTTCTCTCTTAAGATGCATGGGAGCCCAGAGATAACTCACTCTTTTGGTTGTGGCAGATTGATAGCACTTTCTAATTAATTTTTCCGTAATGAACTCTCTCCCAAATTAGCTCTGAAACAAGTATTTTGTAACTATGAAGAGATTCTGTGAATTCATGTCCCTTTTATGCTATTCATAATTTCAATTATAGTGTTTGAAAACTTCTAAAATAAAATAAAATGTTTTTATTGTCGTTTACAATTATACATGTATTGACAAAGACATGAAAACGGAGCATAGTCCTTAGTCTGAAACTGAGGTGAATAACTACAAAGATAAATACAATTTAAAAAATGAAATAAAACAATTTAAAATTGACAATAGGATACAGTACTAAAAATAAGAATCAAATAAATAACTTTTCCATGTAAAAGTAAAGGTAGAGAGCATCAAATTTATCTATTTTGATTTACGTTAAACTGTCGGTCCCGGCTGAAGTATGACAGTCGTAAGGCCCATTGACGGCTTAAATTATATATTCAGGCGGTGGGACCTTCCCGCAAGGGACTCCCCACCAACAAAAGCTATACGAATTTACTTTTTACGGTATTTACTCCCTTAAAATGATTTACAGTATAAGCTAAAATTTACAATACTGTAATTGGTGCAAAATATATACGTGCTATAAAATCTCAGCTATCTTACTTTTTTAATATTCCAATCTCTAAATTGCCTTTTTTCTTTTATTTATTCCTCATAAATCACAGAATAAATCAATAAACTATACAATATACACTGCAATAATTGAATAATTAATGTACAAGATCAAATATTAGGAACTACTTTTTCCAAAAGAGAAAGAGAAAGCTCGAGCTTGGAGGAGGACTTACTACATATTTTTCCAATTGACTAGTGTACGGTAATTTATTCTTGTTTATCCGTGCTCTACTGGAATATTCTATGAAGCAACGAGTGAAATGGTATTGGAATATTATAATGAATAAAGTTTTAGCGGGTTATAACTATTTTCTTTCACCGTTTTGAATAATCAATTTTAATTTCATATTTTTCCAATAGACTAGTGTACGGTAATTTATTCATGTTGATCCTTGCTCTACTGGAATATTCTATGAAGCAACGAGTGAAATGGTATTGGAATTATGATGAATAAAGTTTTAGCGTTTTATAATTATTTTCTTTCACCGTTTTGAACAATCAATTTTAATTTATTATAATAAAGAAAAACAATGAATTTTCCGAGATATATTATGCCGCTCAAACGATCAACTGAAATGAAACGTTGCAAGAAGACAGTACTTCCGTTATCCCAGCTCCATGGTATCAATATATCTATTTTTATTATTTTTCAAAAATCATTTTTTAGAATCTATTTTTGTTATTTTATTTTTCATGTAGTCGCATCAGGAGCTATGCTCGCAGCGGTTGGCCTCGTTGGAGATGGAGGTCCCACTACACAGTCAACAAATAATCAAATACCGTGAGATTTGATATCGAAAATAAAAATCACTTATCAATTATTGTCCCACGACTTGTGTGATAGATATTATGTAAATTGTATACGTTTTTGTCGGTGGTAAATCTGTTGATTGTGATTCACACTGTGATAAAAAGGACGTTTTTTTAGATAAATCTTAATTTCCTCCGCACATCGAAATATGGCTATGATATTATTTTCTCCTCTCAGTGACTGGTGATGGGTGTGTCTGTATGTGAAATAATCTTCAAATGTCTCTGTTAACACAAGCTGTGATAAATCTTGGATCACTTAGGCCCGGTTGCACAAACGCCTGTTATACATTAATCAAGATTAGATGCCACAAGAAGCAATCAGAGAGAGCTTTTTTTGGAAAGAAGGCTCTCTTGGATTGGTTCTCTTTGAATTAATCACTATTAAAATTTAACAGGCTTTTGTTCTGTAAATCTAAAAGCCTATTAAACATTAATCATGATTAGATGCCACAAGAAACAATCAGAGAAGGCTTATTTGAAAAGAAGGCTTCTCTGATTGGTTCTCTTGGAATTAATCACGGTTAAAATTTAACAGGCTTTTGTGCAACCGGCACTTAGCATCTTAGATGGTGTAGTGATGGACACTCATTGGCGACAGCAGCACAATCACGTTTTCATTGTCTCACTAAAATTTCGTTCACACGCTAGAGTTAAGGGTGAAGAATAATCTATTGTTAGTAGGTACTGACGTTCAAATAGTGTTCAAAATATTATCTTCAATATTATAATGATTTTATGATCATATTATGATTATGACCATAATGTGATTATGATTATGATAATATGATATTATTTTAATGATTATATTTCTATCATTATATTATCTTCAATCGTAATATAATCTCTCTATCAGCTTTTTATGGCCTAGTCTTATATTAATTTTAGTAATGTGTCGTTTTAACTGACTATTTAAGTTCATTGTTAATTATTTTTACACCATTTTGTTAGATTATTCATTTATTTTATGTTATGTAATTTGCATCATTACTTGAATATCATTTGAACTATTTGTTATTCAATTCTGCTTGTCTACATAAATAGAATAATTTGAAGACAATTAGAGTTAGAAACTAGTTTTTCTTAGAGAATCTAATTATAAAGCTTTTATGAAAAGACACTACAAATTTCCGAAGTAGAATCATAGTACAGTATTGCAAGTGTTGTTTCAATTAACGCTTGCAATTTCTAACTTTGATTGAGCATTACTTATTTCATAGTATAATGAATACCCGTAATCTGTTACGTTTTATAATTTTTGAATTTGAAAAGTTATTTTAATTGTTCATCTGATGTTTTAGTTTCGTTTTTGAAAGTTTCTATTTTCAAAAATATGCTTTTATAGACGTTCTAACAGATTTTAACTTTTGTCTTAGAACTATTAGTATCTTTCATTTCAAATTCTTTTGATTTGAATAATTCATGGGATTTTGTTTTATAAAATAGAATTATAGTAACCTTTGATATTAATAGAATAGATTAAGAATACAAATTATAACAATTAGTTTCAGTGTTCACACCATCGTCAGGTTATAAAAATAAATTTCAAATAAACGTTCATTAATAATTCTATCTATAAATAAAATAAAGTAGCCCTGCATACTAACATTTCAAGAATTCATGGGATATTGGATTGGAATGAAAGGCTCTTGTATTCTTCAAAAACAAAAGATGTAGCTCAGTGCTAGCTGTACCATACATATTCATTTTTAAAGTATTCAAGTATTCTTTTTTTGCTTATTTGGTCTCATTTTAAATCAAAGTTTGAATAGCAAATTTGGAATATTGAAATAATCTATTATACCCCATTGAGGGCTACTGATAGTTTTAAAATATTAAAATAACTTATTGTAATGCAAACATTCCAGTTAACTTATTTTTAAGCATGTACAAACATTGAAATAAAAAATTAAAAGACACTATTATATTACTATATATTTTTTCTCATATTTATATTAATTTATTGATTTGTATTATATATTTTTTAATTCTATTAAACTCTTGAATAAAGTTGTGAATAAAACTGAATCAGTTTAAATGCAATACTTGCCAAATGGTAAAACATTTTAATATATTTTATTTGAAAAAATAAACCTAGAACCTTAAGTGTTGTATTCCATATCTGTGTCTCTATTAAGGATAGGTGTTATGAAAACTACTATTTTAGATTACAATATTTTTTTTAATAAACATTTGTTTTTTCATTTAAACATTCACCAACTCTAGGTAACGTTTATATTTTTCATGCAACACGTCTTCCTTGAAAATAAAACCCTGTATGAATTCCAAAATTCAATTTAAATTGTAAAATGTTCTGCAATGATCGATTTCAAATTATTAAAATTGATCAATTTTCAATTTCCTGAAAGTATTATAATAAATATGTAATCTTTTATTCTAATTTTGATTGACTGTGAAGACATAATAGAATCTCAGCAATCTCAATTTATTCGTCCATTCGAATGTCCTCAATAAAATTACAATTTTAACTAAGTGATTATCATTCCATAGTCGTTTCTCTTCCAACCTGTTGAATTTTATCCTATTTGAACTTATTTTGCTGTACTTTTGATGAATCAGTTGATATAACGCTAATAGTAGAGCTAATAGCGTTAGTAGAGCTTATAATTCTCAGACTAAAAAAGTCGATTTCTTTATATTCGAGGCACCTTTAGTTTTCTCTCATCAATATAATAGAATAGTATCATTAGAGTTTCAATGGAGAACATAGAAGGTAAAGTTTGAAACCATCTATAATGTACACATAGAGTTGTCATATCAGCTTGCTTATCTCAATCCTATTTATATTAATTATTTTAAACTATTTGGAGGCCTGTATTATTGTAAAGGAATTTACCTGTTTGAGCTAAGTTCTCAGTGTCGCATCATGTCTATAAATCATAGGCATCCTATCTATTATTAATTTATCATCCTCAACACGTTTTTTTGATGAATCACAATTCTGAAACTGGGATCTTCTGTCATACAATTGTACATGCTATTAATAAGTCAGCAAACTCGTTGAATGAAGTGAGATATTTATCACATTTCTGAATATACAGTAGCTTCATACCTAATGAAATAAAATAGCCTAATGTATTTTTCACAAAAAAATATTTATTTATTATTTTACAAAGGCGACTTTCCAGAAGTATTTTAAGCGTAGGTGATGATGATGGGATGAATGATAATACAATGAAGGTAGAGTTATGAATGAATAAAAATTATAGGTTATGCTATCCACTTGAATTGATTTGAGTCCACTTTTCAGTACAAATGAAAATACAATCTAGATTTTTCTAAATTCAGCGAATATTTCCCCACAAAGTCTCATTATCGAGAATTAATTAATTATTCATAGTTATTAAAAAATCATATTTCACATTATAAAGCACTCTATTGTGGTATGTTGTGTAATTAATCTTACAAATTATTCTCACAATGAATTATATGGTTGAAAGGTTTATTATTTTCTTAAAAATCACCCCCCAACGATCATTTGTACCAAAAAATTCAAATAATTTCGTTAAATCATTTGAATGATGAAATGGAAAATGGAATGAAATGAAAAAATCTTTGCTAGGCGGAGTTAAGACTATTAAGTAGTCTTCTCTACCACTCAACCTCGATTGAAGGTTTGATCTTAATGAAAAGAGTGTACTGAATTCCCCAATACTTTGGAATAGAGTGTACTCAATTCAACTTTCTCTCTCTTTCAAGGTCGATCGTTTTGAATTGTGCTCACTTGATTAAATTCTACTTTCAGAGTGAAACCTACAGTTCTATTTGGCTTATCAGTGAAAATCATTTCAACTCTTATGAATTGAATTATTGCCTTTATCAAGGGCTGAGTTAAAAACTGGGACTATATGTCCTCTCTGCCACACAACCCTATGAATAAAGTTGTAGAAGGATATGGTAGTAAATATTCCATAATCATCAATATTCAAATACCGGTAGCTATTATTTTAAATGTTTCTTATTTAAGACACTACCTATTGTATTCAAACTTGGTTGTGATAATCCTATATTGTAGTTTTAAACGTACCTAATTGACCGAGCGAAGTGAGGTCTAAGATTCAAGTCGACGGTTTGTCATTTCTCTTAATGTTTGAATGTTCAAATGTTTATATGTTGCGCATTTACGGCGAAACGCGGTAATAGATTTTCATGAAATTTGACAGGTATGTTCCTTTTTTAATTGCGCGTCGACGTATATACAAGGTTTTTTGGAAATTTTGCATTTCAAGGATAATATAAAAGGAATAAGGACCTCCTTCATACGCCATTATTGGAGTAAAAATCAGACTATAGAATTATTCATCATAAATCAGCTGACAAGTGATTACACAGATGTGTGGAGAAGCCAGTCTATTGCTGTATTTCCATAAGGTCTATAGTTTTAATCAGGTACTTGTGGATGAGAATACTGCGAGAGGTCTAATATTCACAGAACTAATAGTTTATCTGAGTTCAAAGGCATTAGACCCTACTTCACAAGTGAAAATATCATCAGCTTTTAATTCATATCATACATTATCTCCATCAATAAACATAATCGGCTACAATAGCAAAATGTAATACCTTATTGCTTTCAAGTAGTCCAGCAGCGCAATGTCATCTTCTTATAATAAGTCATGATTCATCTTATAAACATTGTTCATCAACTAAAAAACATCATTATCATTTTTGTCGAAATGACAATAATTTTGTATGATTTTTTTATTTCATTCCTCATTCACAATATCAAATGATTGGGAGAGAATCAACAGGATAAACCCAAAACGGTTTCTCTTATTTGTTGATTTTGATTTAACAACTTCCAAAAACCTCAATTCATAGCTTTTAATTACAGTATCAAGCTTTATTGCCAAACCTCATTCTTTGTCATTTTTTACTCATCTTAGATACTCATCAAACGAAATTTCAATTATAAAACTCAAATTCTCTAGTATTGGAAGCACTACATTATCAAATTAATCCAGAAATCATAATAGAATTTGAAATGAGCTTGACGCTTTTGTAATAACAGTTACCCTGTTGTTCTTCTGTTTCCCATAGCCAATTGCATGCCATAGGACATCTGGCAAGATGTAAGTATTCAATAATAATGTAAACTTCGCGCGTGAGTAATGTAGCTTCCAAACGTCGATGCTTTCTTATTTCAGTATTACCAAATCATGCTAATTCATCTCATCCGCCTCTTTTGTTCTTCTGCTTGTCATCTTTTTCAATTTTATTTTCTTCAACTTGCCGGAATGCTCAGTAGCTACTAGATAACGCTTCAAGCTTCATAAATACCCTAAATTTAATTCAGTTATAGCTTGCTACTCAAAGAGGATTTCAATTTCTTACATTTCTCAGGATTTCTATTACTTAGATTTTTCAGATTACTTAGGATTTCAATTATTTAGATTCAATCAATTTCGACTTTAATATTTTACTTCTCTTCTTGTACAGGGTTTTCCTCTACTTGAAAATCATGAAGCTAGAAATTTTTTGTTTCTATTCATATCCATTGAATATATCCCGATAGTGATAGAGGTTTTCCGGGTATAATGATACCTCAAAGCTTGAATTTAACTAAAACTAGTTTACACGTGGAATGAAGTAATTGTTCACATATGAAATGAATTCATAAAAAATTGTGGTTCATATGTCTTCATACTTTGATACATATAATGATTAGGAAACTATAATCATCCCAAACAGGTAATATACCTTCTGGCTTTATTGTTTCTGATTTATTTATTTAGCGCATGGCAGATACACAACAAATATATAGCTCATGAGTCTCAAATGCCTAGATATACACTGTATATCTCTAATTTCTAATTCTTTGAGATGCTGTGTAGATTTTGGTCAGGAGAACATAAGTTTGCCTGACCGCCATCATTTGCTAATCCATTTATTGAAGTTTTTCGGTTTGACACCTTGTGAGACCGGATTCCCCAAATTGATTTACTTATTTAGTTATATACAAAAACCCCAAAAGTTTTGAAGGATAATATAATTACTTTGTAAATTTTTGATATGTAAACTTATGGGACAATAAAGAAGTTTCAAAATCAAATCAATTATCCATATCCCTTATAATGTCTTGGTGTTTTTTCCGTCTACTACAATATTATTCCTCCTTGATTGGTCTGATTGAACATTTTCTTATGTCTTCATACTTTGCCACATTTAATGATTAGAAAATTATAATAATTTCAAATTATCCATATATCTTATAAAGTTTTCCGTCTACAAGAATATATTTGGTCCTTGATTGGTCTGATTGCCTATTTGCTGCAAGCCTACAAGTTCTAAGCTAAAATTCATAAGAATGTCAAGAAATCAGGATGAGGTACTATGTATGAAGTACTTGTATGAAGATGGAAATAAATAGATTTTTAATTTGAGTACTGTCACCTGTCACTATATCTCCTTTCACATCAACTGGAATTCATTTTCATTTTAATTCAAGAATTATAAATCGAAAAATCTTGACCAATCATTCTCGTCTGTTACAACCATGGTCTTCGTAAGTGGTCAGAGCCGAAATTCCCTTCTCAATCAAATTCAAATGATTATTCCAATATTTTTTCACATTCTTACTCAACACACGACACATCTAGAGCTTATAAATAATTAATCAGCAAATTTGTTCATTTTGCGAATATAATTATTATTTGTTTATTTTATTTGCTATTTAGAAATTTTAAAAAAATAATGTAGGATTTATAGTGAAATTGTAACTCACATGGAAGTAGTGCTTCTTGAAATTAGAGGCCTGCATGACGCACCTATCTTTTTCTTGGTGAACTCATCCTAGAGATCACTTCTCCACATATGAATCACATAATGATGCTTCTATAGAAACAATTTGAAACTCTTTTGCATCACCTGTATTTTTATTTAAAAAATAATTCTAAATCTTTGAAGGCTTCTTGAAAATTCTAAAACATTGAAAAATGAAAATACAAAATTAATTAATCAATTAACAATGAATCAAATGTATAAAGTGTATACAATATTGGGATGTCAATAATTCTTCAAATTTTGCAGGCAGTTCAAATTTTATTCCACCTTTAGTTCAATAAATCTTTACCAGAACTGGAATAAGAACTGGGTTAACGATTGAAATATCATTCACCGACATATTTCAAACTGTAAAATAAAAATTCACTGATAATTCCATCCATCTGAGTATGTTAAGAATAAATAGATCATAACTAATGTGTTTATTCATAAGCGAAGACTAGTTGATAAGGTTTGTTGAAGGTTTGTCAGGCTAGTAATAAATTCTGTAATTTCATTTTTTTTCTATAACTATACCTCATGTTTCAAAATATTTTGAATAATCCATTACCTAACTATTAGTTGAACTCCTATTTTAAATTTATTCAGGAACAGGACGTTTAAAGTAAAAAATGTTACTTATGTAGAGTTATTTATCATAACATCCCATCGTATATTTTTATTTATAATTGGTAATAATAAGGATAGTTAAATTTCATTTCACGTACAATAATGTACACCAATTAAACACCCATTCCAACATTCTCGTCCCTTCCTCTTTATCATTAGATGATTTTCAAAACACTAATTACATTTTCAAGTACTGCTTTGAATTATCATCATTCATTCATTTATCGATTCAAGATACATAATCCATTCATTAAAATAATTGTGGGAGGACCAACAGGCACAGCCCATAACTGTTCCTTCCCCAAATGTTGATTCTTCACTAGTTCAGAACAAACATTTAAGCGGTTTTACATTAATTAATGAAATTCAAAGTCCGGTTTTAAACTCTTTTCGAAACTGGTTTGTTCCGCTTCTGAACAAGACAATTATTGTGTGATTGTTATTTGTTACCAACTTTTGTGGAAGGTGTTCCTTTATATTGTTTGTCCACCCTGCGGAGCACCCAAAATGGTAAAATTAGTACAACAATGAGCATGCACTGCTATTCGAACTTGACTTACCAACCAAGTCTTAGGTATTCGCATGAATCTTGAGATCCAATCCAGTGGAAAGGTGTCACATCTAGTCATCAACAAGGATTCCTGATTAAGGTGAGAATTTGCTTCAGCTATCTTTTTCAATGTTTCTGAAAAATCACTTAGTTTCCACTTTGGTGTTGAATGTTGTTGTGCAACTGAATTATTGTTTTACCAGAATCAGCATTGATGTTGCATGGTTTTTGCTGAGTTGTTGTCGAATTTTGTGTTTCACTTTTGCCTATAGAATTGCACTGAATTATAGTAACCTACACACAATATATGGGAAACACCAATTTTCTAAGTTTTCCAGTTGGCTGAGGAGTCTTGACCTTGCTTTCTGATTTCTGTAGCTAATGGAACTCGGTTCATCGATATTTCACTTTCTTGATACATTGAAAGCATCCAAGAGCTCAAGTTATTGAGAATCTTAAGAGCTTTTGTGAACTATATCCACAGCATATAAATGATCTGAAACTTGTTCAATACATCAAGAAGAAAGCTGTAATAAAAATGTTATGACCCAAGTCAAAAACGGATAGTTGAGCTTCTATGAGTAGATAATGAAATCTACAGTATCTAGCAAGAACTATTTGAAATAATTATTTACAAGAGCCAAGGTAAATCTATTTCGAATGAAATCTAACTTATTCATTTTGGTTTTTTTTCATTTATTGTACAAAATACTACAATCATTATTATAATCATGGAGGAAAAACTAGGCTGAGCCTGTACTATTTCTCTCCAAACATTTTGATAAAAGTTAATGTTATACTTAACTTGTCTGTATACTTATCTATAGATTTATACTTATGTCTTATACTTAATGTCTATAGGCTTTTCTATATACGAGAGTTGTGATTTCTTGCTCAATATCTTGAAAATGAACATGAAATACGAATGTAGAGTCCCAGAACCAATATTATCATTGTATGTGTAGTATTCATGAAATACTAAATTAATAAAACAATATAAAAATCTTAAAGCACCCTTTATTTAAAAAAAACTTTAAAATAGTTTAACAAAGGGTGCTTTAAGATTTTTATATTGTTTTATTATTTAAAAAGTAGCCCATGTGAATGAAGTGTTTTTTATGGAATACTTTATTATTAATGTGCTTATGAAATAGTTGAGAATTTTATTCCTCTAAGAAGAAAAAGGTGATTTCATAATTTGTCAGATCAGTTGGTAAGTTGAAGCTGCTACCTGATAGGCCGTGAAAATAAAATTCAATCCCTGAAATTCCTAATGAATCAGGTTTTGTAGCTCTTACTTTCTCTCAGGTTTTTAACTACCTACAATATTACTTGATATTTATTCTCAATTCAATCAATACAAATTTCGATAATACACTGCATATTTTCCATAACAAAAAGTTTATAAGTAACTTTGGTATGTCTTGTTATATTCATACAATGTCAATTTAATATCAACAAGAATACCCAATGTATATAATTCATTGAATATCATCTTCAAAATTCAAGTAGCATAAATCTGAAAAACTATTGAGTATTATTGGAGATTTAATGAATAGAGCACCTCAAATTTCACTAATTTGTAAATATTTAACTTTTTTCAGACTGACTAACTTTCGGTCCAACGTTGTGTTCAGATCTTAAATCATTGCTTTCACCCTCTGTATAGCATCTATGAGTTGAGCTTGAATTCATTTAGCACTTTATTTCATGAATTGTAAATAGAACTCAAACTTATTGTAAAGAGTTTTAAATTACTTCAATATTGATAAACTAAAAATTCTGTATTTTTCATACATTCACTTTAATTTCATATCTAGAATCTTCAAATAAGTGAAAATTATTCAATAACAAATTTTATTTTTTATTTCATTCAATTTATTTGCCTTGACATTTTTATATTTTTAGCTTTGCTGTTGAGCCCCAAATCGATTTTTCCACATGATGTAATCAAGCGATATATTTGATATGGTTAATATATTATTATTTCTTATAATATTTTCAGTACCTACAATATGTATAATACAATAATGTATGTTTCATCGGAAGTTGTAGCTGCTTTTGTTACACATTCACGCATTCAGAAATCAAGTTTGAAAATTTTAATTTTATTAAAGCAACTTTTCAACAATAATTTTCTTATTTTTCTCACATAATTTTTCAGCCATGCACATTCCTCTTCCCGTAATCCCCGCTTTTAGCACGTCCATGTCTTCCAGTCTTAAATCCAGGTATTTATTTTTTATCTTTCCCATTTATCCTAATTTTGTTTTTGAATATTTTCCAACTCTCTCAATTCCTTTTTTATCTTTTATTTGATGAGTTCATTTTAGTTAATCAATCTATCCACATAAAATTATTAATAAGTCAAGATAATTTTTTAGACAACATTCTGATATGCTGTCTTACTACTTGTAAGAGAACGCATTTAGAGTAAAGTAACCCTTCATGAAAGAAGAAGAATTTTCAACATTCGCATTTATCCTAATTTATATCCAGGCATATCCCAACGCTCTTAATCCTTTCCTTTCTTCTTTATTTAGTTGTTTTTTCTCAGTTAATCAATTGATCTTTTACACCAAATTAATAAGACAACATATTTTTTAAAAGTAAGGCTCAACTCACACTTACGCGACTCAGGTCGAGAAGAGACTCGACTCCAGACGAGAGCATGTGTTTCCAAATGGTGATACTCAGACCAGTCGATTCTAGTCTCGCCGCGACGTCACCATTTGAAAACACATGCTCTCGACTAGAGTTGAGTCTCTTCTCGACCTGAGTCACGTAAGTGTGAGTTGAGCCTAACTATTATCAAAGAAGAATACTGGTAATGGAATAAAAATACAATAATGTATACTGCAATTGTTAAAGTCGTACAAAATCAACCTTTAACTGATGGTGATGCAAATTATGATTGAAACCTAGGATTTTTTCAATAATATCATTTCATCAGAATAGACAACATATATGTTTGTGTTTTTATTCCATGATGGAACAATTCTACGACATCTCTGACAACAGGGTTTAGAATCATTGTTATTATTCGCTACCCTCAATATTGGTGCAATACGCTTTGTTAACGCAATATAAACTTACGTTTTGTAGCATTTAAGGCTGTGCAAAGGCTAAAAATAAACTTTCTACTGGTGATTTTTTTTCAAAGTTTTCGATTTGTATACTATCAAGATATCAAAATGAAAAAGTTTTCTCAGGAAAACATTTTTTTCCGAACATTAATTTTTGAGATATGAGCGCCTAAAGTTTAAATTTTTGGGACAGAACATTTCAAATTCGGTTAGAGATAAATCCATGAGATTTAGAGGATATATTCTTTATGGTATTGTTGATCTAGTGAAACAAAAATTTTATTTTCTGAAAATATCAACTTTTGAGAAAGTTATTCAATTTACTATTAATAACTCAAATTAAGTTTTTTTTGGTAAATTAAGTAATTTTCTTTCTTAAAAATTGAATTTTTCAGAAAATATTTGTTTTACTAGATCAACAATACCATGAAGAATCTATCCTTCAAATATCATTGATTCATCTCTTACTTAACTTGAATTGTTCTGTCCCAAAAATTTAAACTTTAGGCGCTCATATCTCAAAAAGTAATTATAGGAAAAAAATGTTTTCCCGGAAAAAAAACTTTTTCATTTTGATAGCTTGATAGTATACAAATCGAAAAACTTTGAAAAATTTCACCAGTAGAAAGTTTAGTTTTAGCCTTTGCACAGTCTTAAAATGAAAACTTAATTGTATACTATCATAATAGTATTTAAATATTATTGATTTTTAGTAATTGGTGCTCAGGATGTTTTTGAACACAACCAGTAGTCATAATACATATTTATTATTATTAGCGTATGGCTTGGATTGTGAAGACTCCCATAGGAAGTCTTAAGGTACGTACAGATATAGGCGCCGCGAACATGAGCAATTCACTTTTAATCAGATGATTATATCTGTATTTTTACAGAAATGGTAAGATACAGTTATAAAAAGCTTGGCATCAGCTGATTAAAAGTGAATTGCTCTGAAATAATCAGCTGATTATAACTGTATTTTCACAGAAACTGTAAGATACAGATATAAAAAGCTTGGCATCAGCTGATTAAAAGTAAATTGTTCATGTTCGCGGCGCGTAAATCTGTACGCACCTTTACATTACAACGCCAACGTCAATACAACGTATACGCCGTACGTCAATACTAATAAGACTGTCACTTCGCTATTATACATATTACTAAGTCAAAAAATCAATTCTGAATTAAATTTTTTTCCAATAAAGTGTGTCAGTCATATAATTTTCAGTTTATTCTATATTTGGTAAGATCATAATCAATAAAATGTTTCAGGATGACAGAAACGGCACGGCTCTTAAAGAATGTGCGAAGTGTGTTTAATTTGCGTGCCTCTGCATCAAGGGTAAATACTGAAGTGGAACTAAGACGTGAGTAATATATACTCCTTACTTTCAATAACTTAGGTTATAATACCTTTCATTATTGATTAACGTGCTAATGCTGTTCATTCCAAACTAATTGGATATAATCATAGAGAAACAATAGCGTAAGTAGATATCCCATGGTATAGTGAATTTATGTCGCAACTTTTACTGTTACCTCAAGCCGATTACTGTCGATTGTTGTCAATTTTTAGTGTTTTGTTGGGGTGATAGTGTATGAACAGCACAATTAGAGAGACTACCAGCGTCACACAGCTGCATAGGAAAGAACTTCGTGAACTATCGGCTTGGGATAACAGTAAAAGTTGCGACATAAACGCCCCATACCATGGGATATCTACTCATGCTATCGTTTCTCTATGATATAATATACAGAGTGAGTCATATGTATGAGAACCCTTCAATAAATTGGAGACTGTTGTAGATATAATACTGTAACTTTCAGGATAAGTTATTGGTCAAATACTCTACCTTTTGACGTCGTACAACTGAATTTTAACCCCACTTATTTGGGGTTGTAGCTCGAATATTAGGCTACAAGTAAGAATAGGGAAATTAATTTCAGGGACCACCAATTTTGGGAATAACTAGTTTTCCCCAGGTTCATGACAAATATTTCCAGTTTCTCCTCAAAGTTGTCTCTCAATTCTCATCTATTGTCAATTTCTAACCAACTCTAAATTTCACCAAATTTCAATCACGGTCACAAAGTCTTTTAGTCAATTTGATTATCATTTTCGTCATCTTCCTTGAACAGGATGATCTATCCTGCTTCTTGAGAGTTCTAGGAATAGGCTTTTCTAGATAAATAGTGAGAAATAGGCTTTTCTAGATGAGAATTATTTTCCCACACACGGATTAATAGTCTAAGTGGGGAAATATATTTCCTAGATTTTTTTTTGTTTGTAACTATTATTGAATATGATATAGGCTTTATAATCTTTTGTGGAAATGAATAAATTGAAATTGGAAATTCATTCGATTTTGAGATTGTTTTTCATCGTACATAGATAGTATACTTCTTTTGTTATTAGCATAGAATAATCAATATTTATCAAAAACCATCTATATCGATTGTTCATTTTATGTTATTAGTCAGAGTGCAGTTTTCTAGTCACTTGATACCTATAATTCTAATAAATTATTAGAAGTTCTGAAAAGTGGGAATAGTTATTCATTCATTGTCAGTCATTACTCTTAGTTGATATTATACTGAATATGTTTGTACTCCATCTACTTGCAATCGATTCGAATAGGAAGCTTTCTTAAGCCGCGTCCACACTGAACAAATGTTCGACATACATGTTCGGCAAACATGTTTGTTGAGGAGCTCAGGGACAAACATTTTAAAAAGTTTGGACAGTCGTTGTTTGTCAAACAAAAAATTACTGTTTCTCCAAACATTTTCAGGGTTGACAGCTGCAAAACAGCTCTAAAACATAAAGCCTGTTCTTCCCACTTACAAATATTTTGTTTGGTGACGCGTCCACACTGGCCACGGGCAAACATTGTTTGTCAAACATAATAAAATTTGCCCAAACTTTTTCAACAAACATTTTTGTCGAACATTTGTTCAGTGTGGACACGGCTTTAAGCTTTTTCATATATGATTGAAGTATAGAATCTCAATTCAAAGTTATTTACAACAGGTGATGCAAAATTAACATTGTTGATGAGGGTTTTGACACAACATTTCGCAATATTTAGTTTGAAACTCTTTTATTTTCCTCCAGAAGCTGTATAAAATCCTATAAATCTGCCATTTAGCCCCTCTATTGTGTAAATACTGTTTTTGAGTAGATAGTAAAACTCAATAGTTTTCATAACTTTAGTAGATCTGTAAAAACTTTATAATCACTGTATATTGATAAACCACAGCTTTTATTATTAATTGAAGTTTTCCGAGCTTGAATATTGTATTGTATAGTTATCCCAACTCGGCTAAAATAATAAAGAATATTTCCATTTCATTACATTGTATTAATTAGTTGATTGAAAATCTTAATTGAAATATGTTAAGGTTTCGTGATCAATTACTGATTTATGATCAGATTTATGTTGTAAAAATATGCCACAATAATCAATTAATATTTCTTTACAATAATTGAAATAACGACTGCATGTCTGTAAATAAATACATAAATCAAACAAGTGAAGATCAATCTTGTTAGATACAAATAATATTCTTAGGCCCGTTTGCACAACAGCAGTTTAAATTTTAACCGTGATTAATTTCACGAGAACCAATCAGAGCAGGCGTTTTGGAAAAGACGGCTTTTCTGATTGGTTCTCGTGGAATTAATAAAAATTCAGATTAGACTCATCATGAGTTCCACTCCACGGAAATCTTTAGTAAAATGCGAAAGATTTATTCGACTTTAATCACGGTTGAAATTTAACCGGCTGTTGTGCAACCGGCACTGAGTATTAAATTTACTCACTAGAATGGCATATGAAAATCTTATCAATCGTCAATACATTTAGTCTATTCAGAAATTTTCCAATTGATCTGAAATTCACGTTTTGATTAAATTTGAATAAATAGAGTTATTTTCCCACTTTAATCAATCAAATACCTTGAAGCACTGTAGCCTAATCTGGATGATATCTAATGATAAAATAATCTTGTGTTAATAATATAATTATACTGATGAAAAATAATACCATTGCTTTTGTATTATTGTGTTAATCTTCAATGGTTCTGTGTATTATCAAGCTCAAATAGTTCTAATTCTTATTATTATATGTTAAAAATATTTTATTTTGAATCAGGGAATGCGGACAATATAATTTATTGAAAATTAGCTTTTTCCAGAAAAATATAATAACATAATATGAAAACCACCATATGAAAAATATAATATTTTTACCCGGTTACACAAAAGCCTGTTGAATTTTATGACATCAAGATTGAATGACATGAGAACCATCCAGAGAAGGCTTTTCCAAAAGAAGGCTTCTGTGATTGGTTCTCGTGGAATTTAATCTCGATTAAGTAATAGTTTTATTATTTGTTCTTGAGCAAGTACTCATAGAAATATAAGTTGCTATTCTAATCAAATACATAGAACATTCTTGATTAACAGAACAATTCATCAAAACACGAACATTACAAAGTATCCTGCTAAGATAATATGATAACAACTAGCTGTCAGGCTCGCTTCGCTCGTCATATCCGTCTAGCCCCCTGGACCCCCGACTGGATCGTCCAGAAATGAGATCAGCGGGCTCGCTTCGCTCGCCTGCATTTTTCATGATTTGAGCATGCTTCATTCCATCAGAAAGTCAAAGTACTGAGAAAACGCAGAAAAGCTGAGAAAAACGCTGATTTTGGGCGTATCTGTGATGAAATATTAGTCACCTCATCACAACATTTTTAGACACTACCTAAACATGTCTAAAATTTGGACATTTTCTGTCTATTACTCGATGAAAGAACTGAGAAACGCAGAAAAGCTGAAAAAACGCTGATTTTGGGCGTATCTGTGATGAAATATTAGAGTCACCTCATCACAACATTTTTAGACCCTACCTAAACATGTCTAAAATTTGGACATTTTCTGTCTATTACTTGATGAAAGAACTGAGAAAACGCAAAAAACACTAATTTTGGGCGTATCTTTGGCGTTATTTCAAATTCCTTCTAACACAACATTATTACACCCTAGCTTAGCTTCTGTACTAAATTTGAACAATTTCTGTTCATTTGTTCTCGATAAAGCTGAGAAAGCGCTGGAAAAATGCAGATTTTGGGCGTGTCTTTGGAAATTTTTCCAAATCCGTTCTCAGTGCGCCTCTAAAGGGCCAACTGAACATACCTACCAAATTTGAACGTTTTTGGTCCGGTAGATTTTCAGTTCTGCGAGTGAGTGAGTCAGTCAGTGAGTGAGTGCCATTTCGCTTTTATATTTATAGATAATCAAAATTGACTTTGGAGATTACAACAAATACAAAAATAGTTTGAAAAATGTAAAAGGCTTTTGTGCAACTGGCTCTTTGTGTGATTGATCCTTGGTAGGAATATCTTTGAACAAAACAAGTGTTATCCAGGTAAAAATGAGATTCTCTTATTGGATGTTGTTTGTTTTTAGATGGTTTTGCCTTTTCGCAAGAGGAGAGCGGGGCTGTGTCACAATCTGACGTTATTCGTGCTTATGACACCAATCTGCCAAAGCCGGGAGGCATGTAAATACAGGAAAACATCTATTACTATCTATTAAGATGCTTTTATAAGTGATGGAGAGCATAACCAGCTAGTCAGATAATTATTAAGTGTCTTTTATCTAGTAACCAAAGATGAAAGTTGTCTTTCGATGATCGCTATGCCATTGTTATCGTTCATATCAATGCTATCAATATTTAATTATCTTGTAATTAACAGTATAACTGTCTATTCTGACCAGAAAATTAATCGGTAGATTCTAAAAATGTCTCAATTCGACACTAATGTGATTCAGTAATCTGTAAAATTATGATTATTCAATAAAAACAATATAAAAATTTTGTAGTACCCTTTATTTTTTAAAAACTTTAAAATAGTTCAACGACTAGTTTCGACCCTAACTACTTTAAAGTTTTAAAAAATAAAGGGTACTACAAGATTTTTATATTGTTTTTATTAATTTGTTCAAAAGTAGCCCATTAAATTGAAGTTTTTTTGATGATTATTTGTATGTTCATCAAAGACATCACAATACGTCATTAACCTGCAAGCCCAGCAATTCAATTGGACTCAACTTATCATAACATGTTTTAAAAAATCATATTAATGTGCATTGTCACTATAAACGTTAATTTAATAGTTTTGTCAGTTCTTTTCTAATGTGGAAAAAATGAAACTACAGTATCATCTAATGATCAAATTTCACTTTTGAAATATGTTACAAATAATTTGTTATTCTTCAACTTTGAAGAACATGCTAGTATTTTATATTTTCCTAATAATTTGTAGATCTGTGACAGTGGATACAGTGATAACCATAAATTTTATATTTTTTTTTTTTTTGCAAACTTGTGTATATATAATATGTGTAGAAATGTTGGTGAATCTGAAAATCCAATCTGCAAATTATTTTTGTCCTCATATAATTTTCAATTGTTGTTGCCTGTAAGGAAAATGTGGAATTAAGGGGTATGAATAGACCAAGGTGTTTATAGACCTTCATGGAATAAATAACTGTTCTTCTTGAACTTTTATGATTTGTGATTTACTAATTTGTACTTGGTTATTGTATGAAAGAAAAAAATAAATATTTTATCTATTTATCTTTAAACTGGACCAATTAAAAATGTCATGAAAGAGGCATAAAAGCTATTGGTATTATAAAATAAGATTCAATCTTAAGATTGAATCAATAATATACCATAACATATTTATGATGTGTATTGTTTGATGAAATGTTTATGACTTGTGTTAATATTGTATTATATACGATGCATAACATAAAAAATGAAATTGAATTGAATAAAATCATGAAATGTACGCTAAATACAACCTAGGCCAACTAAGATTGAAAGAAGGTAATGGACGATTTTTAAGCTTTGAACGGCGTTTATGAGAAACATTCATAAGAAAATCTATATAATTTTCTCTATGTCAAATATTTCTCAATACTCATTATTGTTGATGTAAGTTGGGCGTTAAAACTCTTAGAGCAGGTTGCACAAAAGCCAGTTAAATTTTAACTGTGATTAAATCCACGAGAACCAATCAGAAGCCGTCTATTCAAAAACGCCTTCTCTGATTGGTTCTTGTGGAATTAATCACGGTTAAAATTTAACCGACTTTGTTGCAACCGGGCCTTATAGCTGTCCGTTTGAGAAAAAACACGACTGTTGTTTAATGTGAATGATGAGATTAAGGTTTCTAATTTAAAAAAGAAATCAATTTCTTCGAGGTATCTCGAATTTTACTCCTTTGCGCACTTTCAACTGCGCATTAACAATTATTGTGAATATATTTTTTCTAATCTTCAACTGGCTATGAAATGCAATTAATAAACCACTGAATTGAGAAAATGACGTATCTATGTTCCTTGATTAGTGTGACTGAGTTGTTTGTACTGTCGCTGTATTATTTATTAATAAGGTATTAAGTTTGGATGAGTGTATTGAAATTCCTCCTCCAATTTCAACTCAAAATTCAAATTCCCAACCTATTCTTCCTCCAAAGTATTAAGTAGGCTATACATTCTATTAAACATAGAAACTTTATTATTAATTAGAGTAACGTAAATGTTGGACACTTAATGGTTGAGAAGCACCGAGTTAATTGTGTATTTTTATATTACGGCTGTTGAATATGATGTACAGATTTCTATTTATATTGTTGTATAATTTTAATTATATTGACAAACAATCTCTCATCGCAAAAATTGTATTCAATGACTGTATTCTAGATGGTTTGGGTCTGCATTAACCTATCTGACCACCAAGTTTTCGAGAGAATTTTCTAACGAACCAAAATTTAACTCAAAAACGAATCAATCAGATCTAAAATTGTTTCCTGAAATTATTCCAACTTATAGAAATCTAAATGTGCGATAATCTCTACTAGATATTTCAACAGAAAATCAGGCTCATATAACTGAAGAAATATCAGAATCCTACTAAAAATTCTGGAGGTTTTTCAGAATTTATTTGATAGACTTTATATATTGATTTATTACTAATTTATTTATTCGGTTTTCAACAAGTAGGAATTGTTGACTCATTCTTTATCACACATTCACTTCAAAAGTCAACATAAATCAATGTATTATTTTGTAAGCTCAGGTAAATTTTACATGAAATTCATCTGTATGTTGAATATTTAACCCTGAAATCCTACACTTACTTTCTAGAAACACGAACCCTACTCTGGGGTACTGGGTTCCCCAAAAACAAAAACTCAACATTTTGTTTTAAAAACTTAAATTTTATTAAAAAACCTCAACTAACAATTTGTTTGGTTTATGTTTATTTCCTTAATAACAATTTAAAGACATATCTGACATTTATTTTACTCATAAAAAAAGAAAATTGAAAAACTTACATTTTCTTGGATACTTTTGTATGGTTTTAGTTTTAAGTCATGTTCACACACTTTATTCCCTGCAATTAGCACAGATAGATAGGGAATGACTTTTACATACAAACATTTTGCACTCAATACACTTTATAGTGGTTTTGACATCTCTGGAACGGGGGCAGATGCAACACCTTCCGGCACGTCGGTTGTCGTTCTCTGCGTGTCTGGGCTCATCGATACCAAGTTGTTCGGCAATCGCAAGGCGAATTCCTCTACGCAGTGTTGGTTTTTGTAGTCTTTCCTCTAACCAAGGCTTCATCAGACCTTCTGCCAGGGTAAATAAAAACTCTACTCTTGGTTGTGGAGTTTGCTTGTTCAGAAAAGTGTTCTCCTTGTAGATGATGTAAGAATTAACACAGGCACTATTCAAGATGCCATAAAAGAGACACACAGGCCATCTTCTTGTTTTCCTACTACAGGAATACTGAGCAGACATTTGATCCAACAAATCCACTCCGCCTTTGGTATTGTTATAAAAGTGAATTATTTCTGGCAGCTTTGAGTTCTGTTGCATGGAGTATCCCTGGTGCATGTTTGATAGTAGAAGTACATTCTTATTTTTTTTTTGGTGTAAAGGACACCAATGTCAACTCTCTGTCAAAAGCAAACATTATTGTTCCTTCTGGTCTGCGCTGCAACACTTCTTGAGGTATGTGAGGCTTATTTTTGCGCAGCGTTCCCACCATGGTCAAGTTGTATTTACTCAGCATGTCGTTGAATAGAGGGACTGAACTGAACCAATTATCAACAGTAATATTTCTATTACTGCCTTGAATGGTTTCTGATAATTTTTCCACAAAAAATGCAGCTTGTGGTTGTCCTCCTGTATTCATTTTTTTCCCAGTGTATGGGATGGCATTGATCAAATAACCATTAGAGTTGCAGAGCATGACCAACTTCAAACCATATTTTGCTGGTTTATTTGGGATATACATACGGAACCGTGAATTCCCTCGAAAAGCCAGGAGCTGTTCATCAATACAACAGTACGGTCCAGGGATGTAATACTCCTTACAATGTTCAATAAACTTATCCCATACCTCTCGAATTGGTGCAAGGGCGTCAATTTCCTTTCGAGCGTCTCGCGTTAACTTGTCATCAAATCGTAATGTGTTGATTAAAAACTCAAATCTTGCTAAGGGCATTACAGTTCTGGTGATGCGAAGGCCCCTACTTTCGTGCCAAAGAACTTTTGTAGACGTGTGGTTGTGATTTAATGCTCCAAAATAAATCAAGAGTCCGAGTAAGGCTCTAACTTCTTTATTAGTAGTCTCTTTGGTAAAAGTTGAATCATTGTAGTTTACTTTTTGAATTAAAATCTCTTGATTTGTGTACTTTACAATTGCATCGATTATGGTTTCATTTACAAATAAGGAAAACAGATTTTCAGCATTCGTAACACCCCGAGCAGCTCCAGCAGGTCGGGATCTCATGAAAATTATGTTTCGTCGAGGGGTTCGACCAGCTCTTTTTGGAGGTTTGGTTGACCATCTATACTTATTTTTGCCTACCAGTTGTTCTGCAGTAGAAGTTCCAGGTTGTAAGTCTGCCTCATTTATTCTTTGTTTTTTACTTGGTCTTTGGGTTTCATCATCTGTATCTTCTTCACTAGAAGGAGGTATATATTCGTCTTCAGATGCATCAGGGGAAAAAACATCCGGAAGGACATCATCGTCTTCAACAACATCAGTTCCCCCCTCACCATCAGATACATCTTCAAAGTTATCAGTGATATTTGTTTCATTATAATTAAATCTGACTCAGACCTAAATAACTCTGCTAAAATTTCATCGTCTGTGAGTTTTTTATCCATAGCTACCAAAACGAACACAAATAACACAAGTAATAAAAAAATTAAGCCACAATTGAAAATGTAAACACACCACAAAAAACTTGCATTAACCCTACACTGGGGTACTGGGTGCCCCAAAACCAGTTTACAGCTCAAGCCTGATACGCTACGTGTGCGACAACAACAGCCACTGATTGACTGTCAAGGCCAATGAAAAGTCATGGCAGGTGAGCGCCGTCAGGGTTGCCAACACCGAGTTACAGCAAAAACAAAATTCCCTGGGGCACTCAGTACCCCAGTGTAGGGTTCCAGGGTTAACTTTAAGGGAGAGATTCCTATTTCTGGAGAATATTGTACCCCTTTCGAGAAAATAGATTTCAAAAATATAAAAGTTTGAATTCTGTCGATGCTTGGGGATTTATTCAGACGGTATTTTTGAAAAAAAATCTAAATATACAGTCAAAAATGTTTTCAAAAGTCTATATTTCCTATATCTATTACAAAATGAATAACTCCTCGAATTCCATCACATCAATTTGGGATATCAAAATGGAAGATTGTACACAGCATTCTCTAGACTATAGACTAAGATGGAATGTATGCTATCTTATTGGATATAGATACAAATAGCATTTTATTGGGCATGTCTCAGAATTATATTATTGTGCTAACATTTCTGATTTGATTGTTTGTAAGAATGACTACCTGTAAGAGAAATGTATGCAAGTCGAAAAAGCTATCTGTCAATTCTCAGTTTGAATAAAGTTATATATAATTTTTATGTATTTGCTTGTTATCTATTCTTCTATGCCTGTACCTCCTCTAGTACAAGCTTCGGGTATTTCAAACCTAGTTATAAGGATCGCTGATTGAGGCCTGCCGCAAAGTAGACCCACGAAAAGCAACCCACTTCGTGGGATGTTTTGTAAACCATCATCTAGGCTTCTCCAGACATCTGTGTAATACATGCAATGAATAATCCACTTGTCAGCTGATTGATTATGAATAATTCTATAGCAATAGTTTACAAAACATCCCACGGCGTGGTTTGCTTTTCGTGGATTAGCGTGGGTCTACTTTGCGGCGGGTCTAATGAATGAGTCTTTTCGCAACTGATAAAGACCTGAATCCAAGTTTTCAATAATATTTAGAAAACTCTAAGGTTCAACTCACACTTACGCGACTCAGGTCGAGAAGAGACTGCGACTTTAGTCTCTTCTCGACGCAGCATGTTGTGTTTTCAAATGGTGACTTCGCGGAAACTAGAATCGACTGTGTAAGTATCATTATTTGAAAACACATGCTGCGAGAAGATACTAGAGTCGCAGTCTCTTCTCGACCTGAGTCGCGTAAGTGTAAATTGAGCCTAAGAGTATGCTGCAGCATTGTTATTTCATGCATACATGAGGAGAGGCAACCCACTAGACAATACTGTAATTCATATCTGTATTCTTCTTTACCATTTTGATACTGCCTTATACAATTTGGGTCGTTTCCAATATGCAAATGAGTTTGAAAAGAGCAGGAAATAATTTTTTTCAATTAGCAGTCTTCTAGTGACATGACAAGCTAATTTTCAAAATTAGACATTTACAATTGAAGAAAAGGAAGTCACGAATTGAACAGGAGCATAATAGCACGAATAGAACAGAAAACTTGAAGATTTTACCGCAGCGTTATCAGAAATAATATTTTGCATATCAGAAATGACCCAACTAATAAAATATAAATCTTTATTTGCCATAAGGTCCACGCCCTATACAAAAGAGTTGCACACGAACATAAAAACAAATACAAAAATTTCAACAATTATCAAAAGATAGCATTGGAAAAAATTAATAATCACAGTTGCACAATTAATCAGGCTTAGGCCTTAGCAGGTTTTTTTCCTGTATTGTATTAACTGTATTATTTTGTATACAATATTGCATAATAGTAAGTTATTATTCAATTGTATTTTTATCTTGAAAATGGAAAATAAATTTGATTTGATTTGAATAACATCAACTCAATAAAGAATATAAACAGAATAAATTAATCAGGATTTATAGCATCATCAGGTAAGCTATTTATATCATCATCATATACAGCTACCGGTACACTAAAAAAATGGCAAATTGCAGATTCTTCAATTATGGCAAACCAGAGCATATCCTCTTCTATAACCCAACTAATAAATAATATAGAAATAGTGTCATTCAGTGAATCAGGACGATTTCAATATGTTACTAATTTGCTAAGAAAATTGACTTTTAAATTCAGTGGTCATAAATATGAAGAAAAAAGGTCGATATTCACTGTACAATAAGTGAAAAAATTTGTTTTGAATAATATAACATGTGATGAAATGTACTCCAAGGTACCTAGACCTACATTCTAGGTACATCAATCTACTCCTTTAGAATTTATGCAATTCTCAACTTTCCCCATGGTCTTTCAATCAGTGAAACGGAAAGATTTCAATATGTGATAAAAATGTGAAGTAAAAAGGCTGCCATTCTTATTGTATAATAATAGGTGAAAAATATGCTAAATGTCCTCCATTTAAGGACAGGCAATTCTCAAGTTTGTCTCTCATGACATTGAGCATCTTATTGACTAGTATTCAATAGCATTTATTTTGAACTCATTGTCTTTGGGTTGGGATAGTTCTTATTCCAGAGTTCATACAGTGTGGCTTGTTGCTCCGTAAACAACACTGCAACACTACAAGAGTTGCCATTACTATGAAAACTCTATGAAGGATTCGTTTCCAGCTTCCAGGAGACGTTAACTAGGATAAATCCGTTCATGTCACCACACCGCTGATTCAACATACTGCAACCATATTCTACTAGTAGTTCTGTGAACAGTAGACCTCACGCAGTTTTCTAGTCCACAAGTATCTGATGTCACCTGTTCTAGTTGATTCAGTTCAATCACAATTCACAGTTGAATCATAATTTACTATTGAAAACTGTTATTTGTTTTCTCCTAGATAAAAAACTCACTTATGTTAATAAACTCAGTTTACGTTTGAATTTGTATCCCATATTGTGATTTATCCAGTTTCGTGATAATCTTTCCATCTGATGAAAGTATGTCTCAACTTTTTTAAAATTGATTTTTTTTTCAATCAAGAATATTATAATTTCTTCGGCATTATTCTGTCCATTTGATAATTTTTCATTTCATTGTCTATCACCTATTAATTTTTTTTTTTAAATGTGAGAATATTGATACTGATGGGCACGCATCATTAACAAATAGACACGGCCAGACCAATCGGCCAATATGTGTAATGCGTGCAATGAATAAATCCACTTGTCAGCTGGATAACATGAAAAGAAAAGGAATTCCTCCATACTCTAATATCACTATATTATATCATCAACTCTGAAGATAGGATTAATCAGACTATAGAATTATTCATAATCAATCAGCAGACAAGTGGATTATTCATAGAATGCATTACACAGATGTCTGGAGAAGCCGTGTTTTTTCTATAAGGTAGGGTTTCAATCCTATTTTATTAAGCGAGCAATTTCTGTATGTCTGTTTATTTTTTATAATATCTGGCTATTTTTATATCTGGTTATTCATGTTCAACGGATCTCAAAAACGGCTCTAACGATTTCCACGAAATTTCAATATTTTGTTTTGCATTCATGGTATTATTAAGCGTGCCCATCATTATCAATATTATCACATTTGAAAAAACAATTTTAATAGGTGATTAAAAATGATTAAATGAACAAAATAATGTTGAAGAACTTATAATATTTTTGATTGAAAAAAATTAATTTTCAAACAATTTGAGAAATATTTTCATCAGATGGAAAGATTATCACGGAACTGGATGAATTATCATTGTGGAATACAAATTCAAACTTGAACTGAGTTTGTTGACATTTCAAACAGGTGACATCAGATACTTGTGGATAAGAGAACTGCGTGAGGTCTACTGTTCACAGAACTACTAGTTGTTATTGAGAACAGTGATATGAAGAAGGCTCCTAAAAATAGTTTTCAACATAATTTGGTATTTGAATAGAGATTGATGTACGAGTGGATAGCATAGTTTACAATCTTTTTCTCAAAGTTTGATGAGTTGCTGAAGATGATGATGATGCCTACACGTGAATATCATCACATCATGTTGAGTATGTACGGCATATATCAATATTGAGTGGACAATGAATAAATTAATCCCAATGCCAACAAATAATTTGAAGATATTAGTTCTACCAACAACTATTACAGAGGAAACTGTATTTAATATACCCAGTACAGTACTACCGTTTACTCACTTAATTTCTACAAACTCCGTTATTGAAAAATGCTATTTCTCACTGCTTCGTTTTAGCGTATTCTACGCCTGCTGCGTTTCATAAAAAGGGGGAAATTAATTTTCCGGTGACCGTAGATCAAATAGCGCTTCAGATGTTGAGAGTGGATGCACTGCATTTAATTGAACCTCTTTAATGTTATAACTACAGTTCTATTATAACAGTTTGGGGTGTGTAATCAAAAGCATGTAATCAAGGGACGATGGAAGACTCGACTGCTAACTAACTGTGTTAGTTTTGCCGGCTTGGCAGATCGCTGCAAAACGGAACAGTTTTCCAGTTCAGATGGCATGACCTGTCGGCGGTCAAACGGCCACTCTACAAACAGACCGGCTAATTTTCCGAATTAATTGAGTGACCCACGACGCTGGTCAGCGAAATGTGTTTATACTGTTATTCCATTCACAAAAGTATGTCCTCCATTGCCGGAAGTTTATCTAGGAATGCAGCACAACTTTATCAATGGAGTGATCCATTAGTGAAATAAATAGAGCGATAGAAATACTAGCAAAAGAGAGAAGAGAGATTCTATGAATAATTGTGTATTTATTATACTGAGACAAATATCATGATATTTGAATTCATACATTTAAAGAGGAAAGTTAATATCTAGAGACATTTTAAGAAAATTGATATGCTGTAGTTTTGATAAAATCATGATATCAATAAATGTTTCAGGATTCAAATTATAGCTACAAATCAGTGATAGAAGTTTAGTTAACAAGTAACTTATTATTAAAGCAGTACAAAATAATACGAGAAATGAAATATGTTTACTTAATATTGAAGTTGAGAAAAATAAAAGATGTACATACATAATAATTTGATTTTTATTTCAATGGACAGTTCAGTATCTTGGAGTAATTTGCATTAACAAAGATAACTCGAAAACGATTGTGAAATTATAGCTACAAATCAGTGATAAAAGTTATTATCAAAACAGTACAAAATAATAATTGGCATGAACAAAGATAACTCGGAAACGATTTTTCTACACTTTGTGGAAGGTGAGAGAATAGGTAGATTGTTCTACCTTCCATGAGAGAACCAGAAGATATCTAGGTGCTCAGAGAAGCGACTACAAAGTCCTTGAATTCTATATATTTGTGAATTATTGTAGTGCCTCAGAGTCCTGGAGAAAACAAAAAAAGTTGAACGACGGGCTATGGTTGAAACTTAGCCTATATAATTGAATTTAACATCACACATCCGTTCATTGATGAATGAATTATTAATGTGGTGCTCTTCATTTCTCAAATGACAATATTCTCACTCATTGAATCATCCAAAAACCCACTCAGTATATTGAATGGATATTACAGTTACAGATTCAGTTTGAGAAATACTAGTGGTATGCATTGGATAGATCATAACAATAGTAGAATAATAAAACCGATTGTCTTTGTCTTCTTACGATGAACAGTATTGCCCACTTTTGGAACTGACAAGTCCATTTTTATTTTACAAACTATTGTGAGATTGTAATTCATTTCATGTTGAAAAGAAGTTGGAAATTCAATTTTATAGTGCATAGTTGTCATAGAAACAAAAGACATTTCATCATCTCATACACTTTACAAGATACAGTTTTGGGCTCTCCTGAGAAAAACTGTTGGTTGGACTTGACCATGTTTGATATTGCATTCGATTGGTGATTTTTTGTTACCTCCTGGAAAATAACTAGTAGTTCTGTGAACAGTAGACCTCGCGCTCAGTAAGTTACATTGACCTGTTGTTATGTTTTCTCAAAAATAAATAAATAATTTATCAATTAAAAATGTCTAGAAAAAATCCTAAATAAACATAGAGCTTTCTGTCCTATCGTACCGTGACGTGTCGTCCCGGAATGTGAGTGTGAGCGCTGTTATCAGGTCTGGCTGCAACTGTCTACAACGTTGATGGAAAGATACATTTTCAAGATGTTCGATGTTTTTGAATGGGTAGTATTATAGTCCACTAAACAGCTGATTAGTCTATAGATTATAGACTATAGTCTAATTTTTACTCTAATATTGGCGTATGAAGGAGGCTCCTTCTTCCTTTTATATATTATCCTTGAAATGCAAAATTTCCAAAAACCTTGTATATACGTCGACGCGCAATTTAAAAAGGAACATACCTGTCAAATTTCATGAAAATCTATTACCGCGTTTCGCCGTAAATCCGCAACATAAAAACATATAAACATTTAAACATTAAGAGAAATGCCAAACCGTCGACTTGAATCTTAGACCTCACTTCGCTCGGTCAAAAATGATTTCGTGATTTTCTTTGTTATCTCTATTTTCTGTTTCAATATATTTTGTCACTGAAAATCCCTCTACTTATTGTGGTAGTGACAATTTACAACCATGAATTATAAATTCTCTGGGTTATGGGCTCTACTTACAGTTGTATAGTTGTATTAAGATTGAATTAGGTGGAATTTTATGATCAATGCTACAAATAAGGTACCTAATTGGGATTCAAACATTGACAAATTAGTCGGTGGTATCCTGAAACTCTTAATTGGCAAAATGAAATTCCCATTGAATTTTTTTATGAATTACAAAAAATAACAAGTCCTAACTAAGAATTTTTAAAATTTTTCAATGATTGACAAACTCGTATAATTGGGAAGATGAAATTCTCATTGAATTTTTCATTTACAAGAAATATCAAGTCCTAACGAAGAATTTTGCAAAATTTTTAACCTTCATTAAATAGAGGGCATCTTCAAGCACAAGGCATCCTATTAGCTCAAAGCGGTCAGGTCTGAAGAAGCTTATAGCTGTTTGCGGTTGCTAGATAGGATCAGAGAACGATGAGAGATACGCGTGCGTAAAAACGTTGGTTTTTTCACGGTTGTCTGTCGAACGATCGATCTGTTGCTTGGTTCGAATTTATCGGAGCTGGAATACAGCAGCAGACATGGAAGACCAAGAAACCTGAGCAAAAGCAAGGTCATCAACCATCAGACCAAGCGCCTGTCTTGTCTTCGGAAATCGGAATGCGTCGGCCACGCTTACCCAGGTGACTTCGGGGGACTTCGTGTATCTTCGGTCAACATCGGGCACACGCGGACACGCGAACTCTAATCTCTTTCCTATAGTGAGGTCCATGTTATAATGGCAGTGTACGATTTACAATACTGTTGCTGTCCTTTTCTATCATACAACAAAACAGATAGCGCTATCTCTCTCTAGCTTTGCAATGTTGTCAGTTTGCCAGAATATTTAATTTTTACTTTTGACAGTGACTGTACAAAAGTAAACAATTCATTATCAGTCGCCATTATTTTTCTTCATTCCATCGAAACACTTGAGTACACAAGTCGTATACTTGATTCAAAATGTAGACTATTTTTGAAACAATTAAATAATTTTTAGACATTACCGTATGAGGAACACAAATTAAAATACCTGAAATGACATTTTAAAAGTTGATAACTAATCATTCAGACTTCATCCATGCTTCAGTTAGCCTACACGTATAGGTTAGACCTACTCGTACCGGTATAAATAATATTGAAATGTTATTTCAGAATTATTTCCATTGAAATTACTTATTTTAAATAGGATTTCCATTTTTATATTATTTTTAAAAGAAATTGGAATAGTCTTAATTTCTGTTGTTTTGAAATTCAGATTGTTGAATCACAGCTTTTTAAATCAGGCGCGGCGCCATTTCAGGTTTGTATGAATATAAAAAATCTGATATTAGTTATGAAAGCAAATTTTCGAATCAAATTATGGAAAAAAATTTCCTTGATTAATATTGACATTAAATTGATCATGTAATCAAGGAAATGATAATTATTATTAGATCAAAGTTAATGGGATGAATTGAGTAACAGCTGTGTACACTCAGTAGCAAAATGGAGAGACTTGGCAACGTTTTTCTCCTATCTTTCTTCACTGCCATTATAACGTGGACCTCACTATAGTTTTCTTCTACTCTTTGTATCTTGGTTTTGTGAGGAAGAGTTTGAGTTCTTCATTCTTCTCCAGTGGAGTCTGCGAAGTGAGAGACGGTTCTCTACGAAACGAAAGTTGAAGATTCCCTTTGTTCCTTGACTAGCTCACTACAACTTACTACATCCTCCATCTCCCTTCATCATCAGACAACCTTTTTATAGTCGACCTCTGTCTATCGTCTCATCTTCTTTCCACCTTCCACCCTACCTCTTCACACTAAAACCCGCTCGAGGCCAGTCTATAACTTAACTTTACCTCCGGAAATTTTCCGGTTTTCGGCCGCCGGGTTGTAGATCTTCTTCTTTTTAATCTTGATCTTCACCTGTATCCTCACTCTGTGCCACTTATCATCTTCGTTTTCTCTCTTTTTTCAATCGGTCAATCCTTTTCTTTGCTCTGTTCTCCATGGAATCTTATTTGAATACAGCGTGTACAACTGCAAGCTAACGAGGTGCTGTCTGTCAACAGAACTTTGAGAAGTCAATGCAGACACAAAATGAAGTCGAGTCTTGAGTCCTAGACGTTCTAGGCCTACTTGTGAAGGGTGAAGTTGTTATACTACGTTGTGAGACACAGATTTTGCCTAAAGAACTTTATTCCTTTGATAGATAATAATACTTCATAGAAAATAGGCACTTGAGATTATAGGTGATGATTCTTTTTCTAATTAATAAATCAGCATAATTTCTAATTGTTCCAACATTTATAATAGCCTATTATCAACAGTAGCATAGTAGAGTGGAAATCTTTAGCATAGAGTACAGATACAGTTTAATATAGATAATTGTATTATTTGTCTATGTCTCTAACCTCTAATTTCTACACTGGAAATTCCATCTACTGAACAAAGCTAACAGAAAAGCATAATTTTAATTGTTCCAATTCTAAAATCTCTGATCAACAGCATAGTAGAATGAAAATTTCTAGCATAGAGTAAAGATACCGTTAAATATAGATACTTGTATTATTTGTCTATGTCTCTAGCCTCTAACTTCTACACACTGGAAATTTCATATACTAAACAAAGCTGACAGAAAAGCATAATTTTTAATTGTTCCAATTCCAACAGTTCTAATTATTGTTAACAGCATAGTAGAGTGGAAATCTCTCTAGCATAGAGTAAAGATACCGTTAAATATAGATACTTCTATTATTTGTCTCTGTCTCTAGCCTCTATAACTGGAAATCTCATGCACTAAACAAAGCTAAACAAAACTATACAAGTAGTAACGAAGATGAGATAAAGAATAGAACAAAATCAATTTGAGCTTCCAACGATCAGAAAGTTTTATCACTCATTTGTGAATAAAGTCTGACTCTATTTCAGTGTATATGCTGGAGCCGCCTGTTATTTAGGAGAAGCATTTCGTTTCAAAATAATGTTTCCTACAGTGGAGAACAGATATATAGTATAATATATTTCTATTATATTAGCTATGTTGTTTATCCAGTTAGGGAGACGCAAAAACATAATATTGAAGGTTATGAGAGCAACGATTCCTTCTGCTTAATCCTTGATAATTAGTCATGATAATAATTGGATGTTGAATTCGAGAACCATCTAATTGGTTTATTTTGACTTGATAAATATAGTTTACAAATTGGAATGATTGAGATAATGTTAAAATACTTTAATTGCAATTGCTCCTGACTCATCAACTTCCATGGAGTGAGGATCATTATTACTGCAAAAAAGTTCTCAAATAAGAATTTAATGTTTAAAGTATTTTAAATATTAGATTAAAAACATTTTCACTCAATAGTTTGATGCATAGGGTAGTTGACTGTTTTTAGTTTTCTATTCAATCAGACTAAAATACAAGAATACAAGAAATTACTGAATAAATATAGAATACTAAATACTCCAGTGAATACTATACTGTATATAGAATACAGGAATCACTTTACATGCTGTAAATTTTTTTACAGATTCAGTATATATCATAAACTCTAATACCGAGACTAAATACCAGACATAATTCCAAATCATATTAGCTTAGCAATAATATTTCTGCATTATTTTTGAGAAGTTGATTGTTTAGAATAAACCGGTTCAGCTTCATCCTATATTCATAATCCTCTGTGACTAATAGTGCCGCTCTTTGGATTGTAGGTATATTCTTCAGTAGATGGGATGCCACGATCAATGTTCAAGAAAATAACCAGTTTCAAGCAAAGTTGTTACCTGTCATCCTTCTCTATCCTATCATTTTGTTACCCGGCATCCACTCATATCAGAGTAATTCTCTCTTTGTTTCATTGGTTCTGTCACTTTCAATCTCTTTGTAAAGGTAGATGAATTTTCTAGAATATGCGTGGAAAAATAAATCATCATCACACAAAAAATAAGAACATATGATAGAATGAATTGACATAGAAAATTTACAGTACATTGATTCACGTATCAATCAACGAAAACCCGGAAAAATAAATTAATAACACAATTGAACAACCTAAGATAAACATACAGTAGTGTCCAAAACCTCAACACCATAGGGATTTTACCCTTTTATTCAATTAATCATTTCATAAACAACATACAGTAAATGACAAATGAATAAATAAATCTTTATTCAATGACAAGTACATTACAGAATAACAATAATCAAATATTGAATTCAACAAAAATGCGTAGTGTACAGTCAATGAATACAATACTGTTTGCTAAAGAGTGAACTTTGCAAACAGGAGCATATCTCATAATTGAAAATAAAATCAGGAATTCGCTTAGCGTACACACATATAGACAGTATATAAATTGAAAAAAAAAATTGAATCGAAACAGAGTGTCCAAAACTTCAACACTATAGAAATTTCACCCATTTCATTAATTATTCTATGAACAATAAAGAATAAACAGTATTTTACATAAATCTTCCAATATAGCTTTCATTCAAGTTGGAACATTCTAAAATCGATATGATGAACTTTAAAACTGGTGAAAATGAATGACATTCAGTTAAAATGCAGATTCTTGAAAAGTAGGCTATTTGTATGGTATATGTATTCAAGTTCTTATCCAAAATTTTTATAATAAATTAGTGTTACCAACATGTTCAGTGAGAGTCATGATTCTCCCAGTCCACTTTTTCTATTGCCTTATTTCTCTAGGATTTTTCTTATTTATTCAAGCCTCCTCTAAGAAAGAAATTATCAATCCAGTGTAATATTAGCTGATGGAATCATCAAGTTATCAATGAAATGAAAATTCTTCGAATAATTATTTCTACACAATGATTATTGCTGAAACATAGGTGGGCCTATCTTTTACTGTATCTATAGAAACATTACGATCAAATGAGCACAATAATTAGAATGCCTGAGAATTATTGTTAGTGATCCAAGCTATTTGTAAGTACCTCAGCTTGAAATTCATTTAACTCTGTTGAAATTCAATTTTCTAAGATCATAAAAATTCTTTAAGCTCTAAGATCACATGGATGTAACAATCCATTGTAATATGCTGGTGAAATCATCAAGTGATCAATGAAATAAAAATACTTCGAATAATTATTTCTACACAATGATTATTGATGAAACATAGGTGGGCCTATCTTATACTGTATCTATAGAATCATTACGATCAAATGAGCACAATAATTAGAATGCCTGAGAATTATTGTTAGTGATCCAAGCTATTTGTAAGTACCTCAGCTTGAAATTCATTTAACTCTGTTGAAATTCAATCTTCCAAGCTCATAGAAATTATACAAGCTCTAAGATAAGTTATCAATCCAGTGTAACATGGATATAACAATCCATTGTAATAAATGCTGATGGAATCATCAGGTTATCAATGAAATACAAATACTTCGAATAATTATTTCTACACAATGGTTATTGCTGAAACATACGTACCGTAGGCCTATCTTATACTGTATCTATAGAATCATTACGATCAAATGATCACAATAATTAGTATGCCTAAACATTGTTAGTGATCCAAGCTATTTGAAGTACCTCAGCTTGAAATTCATTTAACTCTGTTGAAATTCAATCTTCGATTTTCAAGGATGGTGTTTATTGTGTATTGGTACTATCTCCAGGAGGAATGCATTCTCTCCGTAGAAATAGGATAATCCAAATTGAATCAGCACCCGACCATCGTAAACATTTGAACAGTTTAATGGAATCGGAAAGAGAAAGAACTCATACAGAGAAAGAACGCTGATGACGAAATACAAGTGGACTGACAGATATCAGATCCATGACGGCGTAGCGCGTAGGGTGCAGCCTCTCTACGGTTTGAAGCGTTGTGCTGGTTTTCGTGCTTTGGAATTGATAGTACCAGATTATGTTGGCTCTGGATCCACATCATAATGTGATGGAGATATGTCTGTGTACTGTACAGTGTACACAGTTTCCATATAATGGCCAGGCTTTCTGTCTACTGGTTTCAGTGAACCACACCAATATCGTATCCTTGTAGCAGCTATTTTAGATCGAATATTTCAAACTTGTTTCTCGATTGAAAACATCAAATTTCAATTTGCAGAGTCGTGAATACTATGTCTGATTATACTAACACAGTATGGGTACTATTACATTTTTTTATTGATTTTATGACCACATAGGATCACTGTAGTCTCTGGTTAGTCCTATTTCTTCATTTTTCGCTTCAATTCTCTTCCTTTCTTCCCAGTACCTTTTCATTGTGTCAGATCTATCTTTCCTCAATTAATCCGAACAAACCTGTTGCCTTCTCCTAATTGTTTTCATTGTTACTATTACATTAGTATATACCATAATACTAGACTAATATTATGTCTGATAATACTATAATGTCTGATTATCCTCAATCTGATACAGAACGCGGTTTCCTACCTAAAAATTACAAAATATGTGAATCCTATCATAGAGAAACGATAGCGTGAGTAGATATCCCATGGTATAGGGCGTTTATGTCGCAACTTTAACTGTTATCCCAAGCCGATAGTTCACGTAGTTCTTTCCCATGCAGCTGTGTGACGCTGGTAGTCTCTCAAATTGTGCCGTTCCTACACTCTCACCCCAAAAAAAACAGTAAAAGTTGACAATAATCGACAGTAATCGGCTTGTGATAACAGTAAAAGTTGCGACATAAATTCCCTATACCATGGGATATCTACTTACGCTATTGTTTGTCTATGATACTATTGTCTTAATGCTACAGTCATCTCTTTATTTTTTCCATATTCATTCAGTGATGATTGATTTTTCCTCTTTGTAGCCAGTGATCTTTGGTTTATGGTGAATGGCAAATTGTTTGCATTTCATCATTGTCAGTTTCAGGGTCGCAGGTGGTACTTGTGAGTTTGTATGACAATATTTAATACCAGTAGCCTATTGATTCAAATTAGCATCCGTTACAAGTGCAGGCTACCAGTCTGTATAGTATAGAGAGTAGAAAGAGTATAATTTTTTATATTTTCTAGTTGTTGAGGTCCTCTTTAATGGAAATTTTTCAAAGACATGAAGGTAATTGGTTTCAGTAAAATATGGATACTTGGTGAGTTCATTTTTGAAGGAGAAACAATAACTACAAAACTATTGTAAGTTTTTATAGTGTATTTTGCTCAACTTTGTGAGTGTTGTGTAAGTGTGTGTAACATTAGTTGATTTTTTAAGTTCCTCCTCTAATTCTCTTTACATTCTGTACATAATGGTATAAATCATGTACGCTCTGAACGTTCTGTACATTATGGTATACATTCCTATATAGGTAATATTATAATATCGGGGGATCGAGCTTCGCCCTGGAGTGCAAATCATGAAAGATTTATTAAGAAAGAAGAAATTATAATATATTTATAGTTCTTAAAAAAAGGTTCACAGTGGATTGAGATTAATTCCCAGAGGAATGCAAAAATTTCTCTTACAAAAGCCGGTTAAATTTTGATTCTCATTTATTTCACGTGAACCAAATCAGAGAAGACCATTCCATAAAGAATGACTTCGCTGATTGGTTCACTGGAATTAATCACGATTAAAATTTAACCGGCTTTTGTGCAACCGGCACTAGGTACCTGATTGAATGATTACAAAAGTTCAACAGCTGAGTCATAATTTTGTCTCAGTCCCACACACATACACTCGCTCACTCACTTTAAATTATCAGCTGTTTTTCAAGGATAAATAATAATTATCCTTCTAATATCATTCAGCGAGTTTTCCGAGGAATGAGACCTAGTGCAAACGAATTTTTATATCATAAACCTACTATGTTCCAAATTTCGTGAAAATCGTTAGAGCCGTTTTCGAGTTCCGTTGGACATACATAACCAGATAACCATATAAACTTATACAGAAATTACTCATTTAATATAATAGGATATGTTCCTATTTGACTGGGCTTCTATATCTTTCAACCTTTCTTCAAGCTACTATCTTTATATTTATATTTTTTGTATAGAAATATAAATATATTCAACGAATTTATATTTGTTGTATACGATATCTTGTCAAGGCAGCCTCTCAAGGATTGCTTTAAGGTAGCTTATCTGATTCAATAAACGTTTTCCTATTGTATTCTAAATTTCTGTTCTATTACTAAGTCTAGTACTTCTCAAAATACTATCTCTTTTGACTTCGATGTATCAAAAACGATTATACAGGTCTGATTGCAGTTCAAGAAGCATATTAAAGAAAATATCAGGCTGGAACTAAAACTTTCTGAGCTTTTCAGTTGCTCGATGATTTGAGCTGACTGGAAAATATTCCTGTTGTAAGTACCCTATATAAGACAGAGTAAGAGTATAAAGAACAGAAGGCGGTGGAGCATTCTCCGAACACACTGCACGTCGATGAAGAATAAAGGATATGGCGGAGGTGTCGTAAAGTTGGATATCGCAGATCAAGGCGCTCTAATGCTCCGAAGTCGGATGATGAGCGACGTTCGGCAAGAATAGAATGGATAGAAGGGTAGGCATGCTGAGGAAACGATATGGCTGATGCAGAATATCTTTATGCGCCGAGCAAAAATTCAGATCATGGAATAGAATGGAATGAAAGCCAAATGAGAATTTATGTTGCTGAGCTCTAGTCCTTTCTTCTTTAATATATTACGGAAAAAATCTAGGTTATTCACCTATTGTAAAGAATAAGAAGAAGATCGAGAATCGAGAATCGAGGATCGAGAAAGAAGAAGAAGTAAAGAATAAGAATCGCGGAAGGCCTTCTAGTAAAAATTTCTGAATTATATTCCTAGAAAGCTTTTGATGAATCACACAAATACTCTAGAAACCACATTACAGAATAATCACTTTCCTTCCCAGGGCTACAGAAACACAATATGTTATCAAGTACGCTTGTATTTCATTACAATTCAACTTGTTTTAACTTTGTGTTGTGATAGAATGAAAGGGTACTTGATAAGTTTTATTGTGATTCAAAATTACGGAATAATGTACTATTAATGTACTATTTATAACTCTATAGAGAACAGGATTCAAATTAGTACCGTACGCTAGTTCAGTAGGGTTATCTTTATGTAATGCGATTACGGCCAAACGCGTTGATATAATTCAATGAGATTTGGCAGGAATATTCCTTTTTCAACTTTGCGTCGATGTATACACAAGGTTTTTTCGAAATTTTGCATTTTAAGGATAATATTAAAAGAAAAGGAATTCCCCCTTACTCTGATATCACTACATATATCATCTACTTTGAAGATAGGATTAATCAGACTATAGAATTATTCATAATCAATCAGCTGATAAGAGGATTATTTATTGCATGCATTACACAGATGTATGGCCTTGTCTATTTCTATAAGGTAGGGTTTCAATATTTTTTATGATGCGTGCCCATCAGTATCAATATTCTCACATTTAAAAACAAATTTTATAGGTGATTGAAAATGAAATAAAAATGATAAAATGAACTAAATAATGCTGAAAAAATTATAATAATTATTCTTGATTGGAAAAGAATAACTTTAAAATTGTTGAGAAATATTTTTATCAGATGGAAAGATTATCACGGAACTAAATAAATTATCATATGGGGTACACATTCAAACGTGAACTGAGTTTATTAACATAAGTGAGTTTTTGATCTTGGAGAGAACAAATAACAGTTTAAATTATGAGTAATTTATGAGTAGTAAATTATGATTCAACTAGAACAGGTGACATCAGATACTTTTGGATGAGAAAACTGCTTGAGGTCTACTGTTCACAGAACTACTAGTATGATGATGGTGGTTTTTTATTTTCAATTTGTATCATTAAATTATTGTAATTCACTTCCATGTAGATTCATATAACATATTTTACTCATACAATTCTGTGATATAGGTGAAAAGTATGAAATTAACAAGTAGCTATGAAAGTGATTCAATTTTATTCTCATGAATATTGAATGATGTTCAACACACTTCACATTTCACCAATATTATTGGATACAAATCTTACTAGGTTTTCACATTAATACTTGTAAGCACTCGCTTCATTCATATCAGTAATGGACAAATAATTATATTTTAGCTATTAGATTCGAATTCCTATCCAGAATTTAAGCATTGATTTTTTGTTTTGTAAAGAAAAAACTTACCATACATATCTCCAAATAACTGAATCAAGTACTTTGTTGCAGTAGTGAGAAAATTTCATCAAAATATACTAGTTTTTGAATCTTGAATAATATTTCCGCCGAAATCCATCCGCTGATAGTATTTCTCAAGGCAAATGTTAATTGAGCTCTCACATAAAACTGAAATAAGATACCAGATCTATTTCCCAAATTAGCAGCAGAGTTCTACAGCGTTGCTTGTTTATTCATCAAACAGGACTTAATAATATTCTGGCGTCTACTGGGTGCTTTCTCCCAACTACAAAGACAAGTTGTTGGAAATTCTCTCTGTCTAATCTTGTTCTCACAGCGTCTGGCAATAAAAGCAAACGAGCTAACTTGCCTGATGAGATGAGATTGGCAATAATCTCCGAATAATGACAACTTTGGCGTAGAGCTGAAAGGAATTTATCACCTTGTTTACTAGGCGGGCACATTTTAATAGGGATTAAAACATGGTAAATGAGGTTTTTAAGGTTAGAAGCGATAAGTTTCTGCTAACTGAGCTCTGAAAACTTGAATTATCTTTTTAATTTGCTATAGAATGTAAAATGATGTGAATGATGAATTAGGAAATATCCAACGGATAATCTCTTATTCAGCGTTTGATAAGAGAGTATTAATTACTGTGAATTTTATAATACCTTTAATCTGAAATGAATTTCATGACTAGGGGCTATACATTGATAGTGATGAGTAAAGTATTTTTATAGCCTATCATGATTATAATGTTTCAATCAAAAATTCAGATGGAAATCATTAATGCTATCTTTTATACCGCTGTATGAATTCTTTCCAGTATTAAACATATTCCGAATTAACACGAAAACATTTTATTCCTCATCCTTGAAGAATTAGGTGCCTTGAGTAGCACCTATAAGTAAAGTGAAGTTAAACTTAAAATAAGAGTAAGTTAAGATATCTTAAAATTAGCTTTCATTCAATAAAATTTCATGATCGGTAAATCATGAAGTCAGTCTTGATGAGTGAAGTGAACCTGAGAAATTAATAATGATTTTGTGATATTAAAAAGGTGAAGGAATGACGTTATCAGAAAGGTTTAGTACCAAATGCACAATGTTGCAACTGAGTATTGAATGAGATATTACTTGAAAAAGGATATACCATGTTCAGACAGGAAGGATCGTTCCAACTAGAACGTACCAGACACGGACCGTGTCAGACCATGCCAGGCACGTAAAATAACAACTATGCCCACTACAACGGATCAACAGCGTTCTATGCCAGTACATTACGCGTATGGTACGCGTATGGTACGCGTATGATACGCGTATGATACGCGTATGATGCCCGGTCAGAAGTAGTTGGGAACGCGTCAGTTAGCAAGAGAATGTAGCGGTGAACTGGTTACCAACGCGGAGCATACGCGGTTACAACGGGGTTTGCAGGCGTCACGTGCCATGCAAGGAGCGTTCCGTCACAGACAAAATATACTGGCCGACAAATGTTGACCTGGACGTGCATGGCACGCTCCGTGCTTGGCCGGTGACGGAACGGTCTAATGGGTGTATTACATATCAAATGATGCAAAGAATATTTTTTTGCATGTGTCGGTACGGGCACGGTCATGGTATGATACGTTCTAGTGGGTTCGAACCTTAAGTCTATGTACTGCCGAAGCAAGTATGGCTGGTCACACACCCATTAGTCAAGACACGACTAGTCACGTTTAGTCACAATACTTCACATAGTTGCTTATGGAGTTATGTCTAATTGCAATGACTAATCAGTGTGTGTTGCGTCATAAGCAGCAATGTGAAGTATTGTGACTAAGCGTGACTAGTCTTGTCTTGACTAATGGGTGTGTGACCAGCCATACTTGCTTCGGCAGTACATAGACTTATACTAAAATTGGAACGATCCGTCCTGTCTTAACATGGTATTTTATCCTTTTTCAAGTAAAATCTCAAGACATAACTCCATAAGCAACTATGTGAAGTATTGTGACTAAAGTGACTAGTCTTGTCTTGACTAATCGGTGTGTGACCAGCCTAAGATACATGTAAGATGTTTGACTGTAAGGCTAGGCGCACACCAGTTAGTCAAGACAAGACAAGACATGATCAGACACGTTTAGTCACAATACTTCACAAAGCTGCTTGTGACGCAACTGACACTGATTAGTTGTTGCAATTAGACATGTCCTCATAAGCAAATATGTGAAGTATTCTGAATAAACATGAGTAGTTTTGTCTTGACTAACCGGTGTACGCCCAGACTAAGTCAGATGTATGTTGGACTGATCTCTATAATTAAGATTTACACCAACCAAACTAATAGAGAATCAAAAACTTCCTCCACATTTCACTTTTTTCTCCCTTGAAGCCAGTTGGAGAGCTATTGGAACATTACATATAATATTGTAGATGTTGTATTTCATTACAAGCGTTTAGACACGCATCCACATTTGGAAAGTTCTCCACTGAAGCCATGGCCTTATTTAACTGTTTCAACAGAAAACATAGATTTTCAATGAAAATTTATTCCGCACTGAAAGCATGGTTTAATTGAACTCTTCCAGGACAGAACATAGATTTTCAAGTTGAAAAAGATTTTCTGAGTGCACCGTTTGAAATAGTTGTAATAGAAGTCATGATTCTTGAATTCTAATGCCAGGCTAACTAATAATTCTCCGATGATTCTTGCATATTTTGTATTCATGAGCTGGTAATATCAATGCTAGTTTTGCAGATTCTTTGCACGTCCTCTTCAAAGAGGAATAAGCTTTGAAACAGCATCATGAATAAATTGACGTGTCTCCGACTGCTATGCGGTAGTACCACCTACACTAAGGAGTTCGGGTGAGGCGGCTCGGTATTTGTTCTGGCTATTATTAAACAGTTTATCACTTTTATTATTACAAAATGCCGGGACGGGCTGGTTGAAATGTTCAACAATGGCGGGGTAGTGCAAGGGGAAGTGTTGTTATTAATTTGCTACGTTCGCTGCACAAAGTTATGGTGTTTTGGCGGGGTTCAGTATCCTGGGGGTGAACTCACTACACAGAGAGAGCGAGAGAAAGTGAAAGAGAGAGAACACTTTGTTTCGGCGTGGGGTGAGAACTTGGGTACGGCTTTTCTGCAAGCAGCAGCAATAAGCATACATTTTATTGGAGAATATAAAACATACGGTAGCGAGTCGTTCCTCTTCTTGCTGTACTACAAAGTTGGAGGTCAAGATATGAAGGCACTTGAAACATCCTAGACGTAGACGTTTAATTGAATCACCCAAGCATGAGAGTTTAACGTTGAGTATAATACAATTCTACCACTTCCAGGGTAACTTGTGATATGTTAAATATACTCCACTCTTATTCCTACATTATTCTTACTCATATTATTATTCTTATCACTCTCTATTCCTAGAGCAATTCTTGAAATACTGTTTGTTGGAGCAATTCTTGAAATACTGAACACCTTTTTTCAAATGTGCAGAAATAATAGAGATGATTGTTTGGAATATTGTTACAGTTGGAAGCTATTTACTGAGACTTCCCAAATCGTATACCACTTGTTTCCAGAAATCGTTTGTATTTCTTGGCCCCAAGTTCTTTAATAACATCCCAATTGAAATCAAGAGGGTTCAAAATCAACTTGTTTTCAAAAAAAAAATCTTAGATGGCTCAGAGGTCTTATGCCTGACCATTTAGAATCCTTATTTAATGCTATTTCGTAGTTTAAATGTAATTTTGGTGGCTTGCAATAAGCATTAGTAAGATGAGCTGTTATTGGAAAGTGTGCAAGGTGAGTGAATGTGAGAGTGAATGGTTGCTAGTCTTTTCTTTCTCTTTCTCCTTTTATTCATGCATTTAAAATTAGTTGAAGTGATATACATTCCTACTTGCAAACGTGGAGTATTGTATACTTCCAGCAGGTAGTATTTTTTTTATTCCAATTCACAAATTTATCGTATTTCTAATAAAACATACCAGTATTTATTTTATTAATCTTCCATTAATTATTTTTTATCTTACTGAGCTGTGTGTTTTTGTTTTTCTTATTGATTCTGATTGTTAATATTGTGAGTTTGAATAAATAAAATATGAATTTGAATTTTGTCTTGCTTGTCTTGAGAATACTGTTTTCCAGAATGAACTCCATCCACATGAAATTCAATCATTTGCGTACAGACTTAAGCGCCACGAACACTCGCATCTCACTTTTCATCAGCTGAGCTAACTAACTATGTCTGCATCTTACTGTTTCTGTACAAATACATATAAAATAAGCATAGCATCAACTGATGTATGAAATGTAATTGGACTGTAATTGAAATGTGCGTGTTCGTAGCGCATAGGTCTGTACGCACCTTTGGATTTAGATAAAGCATGTGTTGGAATTTATACATAACTGGCATGAGAGTTAAGAAACTTGGAGTTGATAATAAGCTGATGATACAACAACTGATGTATGTAATGTAATTGAAATTCGCGTGTTCGTAGAGCATAAGTCTGTATGCACCTTGAGTTGCAGATAAAGCATTTGATGAAATCTATACATAACTGGAATGAGAGTTGAAAAACTTGGAGTTGGTAATTGATAGAATAATAGAGAATGGTACCTCATAATTTATTTTTTTATTTACAATGCAAATGACACTAATGAAATAATGAAACATTGAAAGATGAAATAATAAGGTAGGTGAGGTGCTATTATTCTTCCAAATTTATAAGTGACAAAGTCCAAGATAAGGACTTTATATCCAATTTTATTTAATATTCAGGATTACATTGGAATCTTCCTACCTAGTTTACCAATGCTCAAAATATTTTTAAAAACCTCTTCTTATATTGCAAACTGCAAGATAAAAGTAGGACTTTTGTTTGAGTCCCATCCTTGGCATATGACAGTGATTTTACTCTTACATTACACTGAGTTCCTTTCTGAACTATTGCTCTTGAAGGAGATGGATATAAGTCTCTCAATTAAATTGTTCCCCAACAGAAATTGCCGAGTAAGATTACTTGACTCGTGCAGTCAAGTTTAAGTCTTCCAACAAATCCGGGTTCAAGTTTTATTCTGAGCAGCATCGTCGGAAGTTCTGGTGTTTGCTCCTAAGTACATTTTCACAGAAATCGCTCTCAATCAAGGATTCCAGAATCATATTCCCTAATGAGACAATTATAGTATTAAACTTTCCAAAGACTCATATCAGTTTGAAAAGAGATCTCACCCATTGAATCCTCTCTCAATTTTATAGTTTGTTAGGTACTGTTCATCAAAAATAGGGCTCGTTAGTTTACATTCTAAATTGGAATATATCGCCAGAATTGGCTCTCAATTTTTCAGTTTGTTAGGTAATGTTCATTAAAAAATAGGGCTCCTCAGTTTACATTCTAAATTGATGGGATTAATTGGAAAATATCGTCAGAATTGGAGAGAGTTTATTGGTAGGATGGAGATTGGAAGGATTCCCAGAGCAGTCATGACTTACAAACCATAAGGTAACAGAAGGCAGGTCAAAGAAGTGGAATGTTTGAAGTTGGAACTGACATCTTTATGCCTAAACCTTGGAAGAATACGACATCGACTAATGATGATATATGAATTTAATGGTAAATCCCAATATAGAAAGCCTAGACTTTTCAAAACTATGAAATTTTATGGTTCAACAAATGCAAAATTTTCATGATTTTGAAAATTACAAAATCTGTAAAATTCTGCAGGCTCAAATTAAACGTTTCCAATTAAACGTTTAACAGTTGAAAATTGGAAAATTCAATCTTTTTACATGAAGAGTCCAGTATGCACACAATGCAAACTAACATGTACTGAAAATAGAAAGAAAAATAAAAATCTCAGTACCCTTTTTGAATTATTTAAGGGTACTGAGATTTTTATTTTTCTTTCTATTTTTATTACAAGTAGCCCTATACAGAAAAGAGATACAATGTACTGGTATCGTCCAAATGATAATGATGATTGTCTGGGCATTGAATAACAAAATTTCATTTGCTGATCACCCATTTTTTTGCTGAGGGTGATACCCACATGAGCTGCAGGCTTGTGCTTGGGTAATGAGGCGACAAATTGAGATGTTGGCCTATGTACAGTTTCACAGTTCACCATTATTCCTAACTTGTATCTAACTGGAAAAAAATATAATTCTAAGAGAACTGTAAAAAATTTGGTTGCTTCCTCCGATGCGAAGAGCTAAATGGAAAACTGATCACCGTTCCGTAAATTAATGAAGAGTTGTATCCTGTAGTGGGAGAATTATTCATGCGAATTTATCGAAAATTGAGTTATCATATAGATTTATCAATTGGATTACCTGTTAAATTCTCAACTCTTCTACTATTTTCTCATAATTAGAGCTCACTCTCGAATCAATAATTCCATGGTTTTTATAATTCACCATTAATGCATTCTAGCTTTCACTTTTTACCAAATATTTCACAACAAAAAAGAATTGATGCAATTGAGATGATTCTCAATTTCAACTTTGAACAAATATATTCTTCTTTCATACGAAAAATCTTGAACCCAACTTTCAAGCTGGAATATTATTTCTCTTGAAGATTTCAATGCTTTATTACCTTGCAGCTCCTCTAAATCACCTAGCTGGAGAAGACATTTGAATAAAGAGATCTGCACAGAATTGCAAATCAGGTCATCTGATACATGATTTAGACCTTCATTAGTGCCAGATATGCCTCTTAAATACCGTCTCTCTATTCGCAAAAACCAGTCTTTATCATCGTAATGCTTCATTATGCATTCAAAGTGAGAAAAAATTCAATCACTCCAACCACTTATTATTACTGTATATATAACATGATGTACCCTACATGCTACCCTGAATTCCTCAGTATCCACTCCTCAAATATTAAACGAAGGCATGCAAACTCTCTATCTATCAATGAGATTCCTACTCGGAAAATTGAATTGTTGATTCATGGGCTCGAAGATAATTTTAATACGTTAGACCTCCCATAAATAACTAGCTTCTGGCTGTGGAGCATAAATAAGTCAGCAATACATGCGGTCTCGGATTAACAAGCTACCAGCTACCTGGGAAAAGTCATATCCATCATTCTATTCTCATTTTAGCCGATTTAATAAACAATAGATTATAGATATTATTCTTTGTTTGAATAAAATCTACAGGACTTACGATGATTTGTTGAGATCACGTTCAGAAATTCCATTACATTCATGTATAAGTTGAACAAGAAAACATACATTTTTAAATATTATAGGACTGTCAATATGTGAAGCAAAAGTGAATGTTTACGACTTCTTCTAACACGTTCATATTGACAATCTCATAATTAATTTTCGAAAACTACTCTTGGATTTATCAGTCTTTTTTTAATGATTTTTTATAATATCTCTCTAGTACGGTAGAACAGCTTATTTCAGAAAGGGACCTGAGTCAATTTTTATCAATTTTCAGTTTATGCAGGATTCAGTTACTATGTAGGTAGACACATAGTTTAGTGCAGAAAAGAACCCGATTCAATGTCTATATCACCGAGAAATAATATGACACATACTATGTTTATTGCAGAAAGGGACCCAAGTCAGTGACTGAAGTACTTTTCTGCACTAAAGTAGCAAGTTGGTAAACCTGCATCTTGTCCGCTACAGCTGGTATTATTATTATTTAAGCTTAGAGGTTAGGTATTCTGCATTTTGCAATTAATTCAACAACACTTATTCACAGTGTTTATTAACCTTCCTTTATTGTTGCAAATGTTTTAGTTTTTTCTTTAAAATGAGCAATAGTGGCAGTGAGATGCAATAATAAATTTTTTAAAGAAGCAGAATCAATAGAATATCAAAAAATGTGAAGTTATCTGCTCTTATATCGCTGTATTTGTGTCAAAATTATGAATAATAAAATGAAATTGAATTTCTTATAGTGAGAGTTGATAATTTTATTGCAGAAAGGTACCTAAGTCCATGAAGTACAGGGACAAAAATAAGTTTTATACTTAAACTATCTCATAAAATAGGATATTATGGGTACTAACCGACTTGTACAGATGTAGTTGGCATGAATAAAAATCATCAGGTCGAAAAAATTCGGATTCGGATTCAGTTTTTTGCAGTTCCAGAAAAATCACTAAAAGTGACTCAGGTCCCTTTCTGAAATAAGCTGTTCAGTAGTATAATCCTATAACATTTTTAAGTCAAAACCGAACATGAGTTTATGATTTTCATAAATAATTTTGTCATGCTTATCAGTAGGTTACTGGAACACTGTTTATGGAAATCGGATATTTTAAGTAGCTATAGAATTTCCCAGTCAATTAATTCTGCGAACAATATTCATATTCCATGTGTGAAAAACTTGTTCATCTATGAAATTCACTGAATTCTTGGAAAGGGAGAGTAGGTACCAAGAATAGTATATAAACTATATACTATCTATAGCTATATACTATCCTTGGGGAAGTACTACCTAAAATTGTAGTAAACTGGCAGGAACCTTTTTTTAATTGTTATCTTTTCATTACGGTGATGCCCACATGCAGCTCGTGCGTGGGTGCGAGGATGATTTGATGAGATGATGAAACATCCATGCCTACCGGCGGGATTCAAACCCACGGCCAGGTATCGCCAGCAGACCGAGGAGTGCAACGCTTTAAGCCAGTTACACACATATTGATTTCTGGACGTTCTATTTTCTGCCGTCCTTATGAAATTAAACCTTACTTGACAGACATCATCTGTTTGACATCATCGGTCGAAACTAATAGAATTCATAAGGACGGCAAAAATCGTACGTCCAAGAATCGATGTGTGTGTGCTAGACTTTAGTCGTCTCGGCTATCCTGGCCAGCAAATTTAATTTGAAAATTAGTTATAATTCGAGAACTCTCGTTTTTTCCAGATTCAACTTCTATGAGTCCGAGTTCAAATCTTCTGAATGTTAATAATAAAACTATGAGTATTATTAATAAACGAGTAAGAATTGCTCTGAATTGCAGTTGTTTTGTGTTGTGTGTGATGTTGTGGTACATTTCCATAATGAAAACTCAATTTTAAATTTTCAATCACTTTTATTATTATATAATAGCATACAGAGTGGAGGAAAGGCCGAAAACGGCCTAATATCTCATACACAAATGTTATTTAATGGTGGGTGTAGTTGGGGATCCTACTCAAATCGGAAGTACTACATTACTATGACTTCAAAAATTTGGTCCGCCATCTTGGATCCGCCATATTGAATGCAACTTTGTTTTTTTTAACAGGAAGGTGGTCATGCAATACATGATTTCGATACGAAATTTCAAGAAAAAATGAATGGTGGAGACCGCATATCGATATCTCAAACCTTTTAGAAGATAATATATTCACATTATTAATCAATACTATTCAAAGCAGAGAGGAGAGAAAAAAGTCCGAGAACGGCTTCATATCTCATACACAAAGGTAATTTGATGGTGGGTGTGATCGGGGATCCTACTCAAATTGAAAATACTACTTTACTATGAGTTCAAAAATTTGTTCCGCCACCTTGGATCCGCCATATTGAATGCAACTTTGTTTTTTTTAAATAGGAAGGTGCTCATGCGATACATGATTTCGATACGAAATTTCAAGAAAAAAATGAATGGTGGAGACCGCATATCGATATCTCGACCGTTTAGAAGATATTCACATTATTAATCAATACTATTCAAAGCAGAGAGGAGAGAAAAAAGTCCGAGAACGGCTTCATATCTCATACACAAAGGTAATTTGATGGTGGGTGTGATCGGGGATCCTACTGAAATTGAAAATACTACTTTACTATGAGTTCAAAAATTTGGTCCGCCATCTTGGATCCGCCATATTGAATGCAACTTTGTTTTTTTTAATAGGAAGGTGGTCATGCGATACATGATTTCGATACGAAATTTCAAGAAAAAATGAATGGTGGAGACCGCATATCGATATCTCAAACCGTTCAGAAGATATTCACATTATTAATCAATATCATGCATATCAGAAATGAAACAGATAAATGGTATTGATTAATAATATCTTCTGAACGGTTTGAGATATCGATGTGCGGTTTCCTCCATCCTTTTTTTCTTGAAATTTCGCATCGAAATTATGTATCGCATGACCACCTTCCTATTAAAAAAAAAAACTAAGTTGCATTCAATATGGCGGATCCAAGATGGCGGACCAAATTTTTAAAGTCATAGTAAAGTAGTATTTCCAATTTGAGTAGGATCCCCAATCACACCCACCATCAAACTGCCTTTGTGTATGAGATATTGCCGTTCTCGGACATTTCACCCACTCTGTATAAACAGAACCTGGTTTTGTGGCTGGTGAAGCCACAAAATTACAATTTGTTTTAAGATTTATTATGAGTTGATTAATATACGAATAGAACATATTCCTTGGAAAATAATGGATGAATAAAGGATGGAGATAAATGAAGTTCAGGAAGATGCAAATTGCGCCAATCGTAATAGTATTTTATAAAAACTAAATAAAATAAATAAACCCATGTGCTGAGGAGCAACGATACAAGTATCCAAGTATGCAACAGGAATCACTCGGTTCTTTGGAAGGTGTTCCAGATCACTGGATATAACATCTCTTTGAAACGACGACACGAAGATAAACATCACAAATGATGAACACATTCCCAAAGAAACGCATGAAGCTTGTCGAATCACCTTTCAAGTGAAGGAGAATGAACTACGAGCAATAAAAATCCGATTTCCAATGATAAAAACTCAAGTAACTATCATTCTTTGTAGCACGTGTCATAATAATATGTGGCACTTATCACGTGTTTATTGTAGTGCTCAAACTTGATCGGCACTCAATACTAGTCGGCACATGCGACAAACGACACTTGACATCTTGTCATTTTGAATTGCTCCTCGCATTGTAAACTATGAGTTGTCAACTTCACACGTTCTATAAGTTATTGTCTGGGCGTGAAGGCCGTGAAGAGTATGGTAAAGTAGAGAAGACAAGACTATTACCACATCTTCACATGAACATGTAGGAACGCTCTTCTAGGCAGCTATTCAGACAAGTTTTTTAGGACTTTATGAGGACTGAAGCTAATTAGTTCTTTCATTTCATTATTTGATTTAATGGAAAAAAAGACATTTCTCATCCTATTTCTCATCCTTATTCCTTGTCCTATTCTGATCCTCGTTGAGTTTATACATAGTTTATAGGACCATAAACTAAATTTGTTGAATGTGTGAATGGATGAATATCGTGTTATTAATTAATTTCGGCCTGTAGGAGCCCAACTGAGCATACCTGCCAAAATTGAGTATTATCCTATTATATTAAGCGAGCAATTACTGTATTTTTATATCTGGTTATTTTTATATCTGGTTATTTTTATATCTGGCTATTTTTATTATCTGGTTATTCATGTTTTACGGATCTCGAAAACGGCTCTAACGATTTTCACGAAATTTGGAACATAGTAGGTTTATGATATCAAGATTCGATTGCACTAGGTCTCATTCTTTGGAAAACTCGCTGAACGACATTAAAAGGATAATTCATCCTTGGAAAACAGATGATAATTTCGTCGTCTCTCGATAACAGAAGATGCGTGTGCCTGTGTGGGAGAGAGACAGAATTATTTCCAGCTGTGTAATCATAATCAATCAGTGAGAAATTTTAGCTAGCTAGACAATTTGATCGATTTGATCAACATAATATTATTTGTTGACATGACATGATAATCCTCCTAAACTAGAGTAAATCATAATTTTCAAAGTTGATCATTATTTGACAACTTCAAGTGATTATTGAGTGTTATTTTGTTATTAAATTTGGTTTGTATATAATCTAAATTATAATTTTTTTGTTTTCAAATGTTTGAACAGAAAATTGAACCTGAATTCAAGTGTATGGAACATAACCTACTTTCTGGACTATTTATAGTGTATATATCACAATTCGGGAAAGAAACAAATTTGGGCTGTGCCTGTTAGTATTTCCCCAATCATTTCAAAGAATTGTGCTCGGTTTATCAAAAGTCAATAAATAAATAACGAGCGAAGCTCGGTGCCCCGATATTTAATTTGATCCAGTATATTTTTAGCTCTGGCCAAATAAATATAAATTATATACAGATAATATAGATCAAATAATAATTGTGTCAAATTTTTAATTTCTTCTGTGTTTCATTTGCAATCTCAATAAAGGTTGACTCTTGATAAATAATGTTCCATTGTTTTTGTTCGATTGACCTTTTCTCTAGTAAAGGAGGATTAGCATCATCTTGAATATTTTCTGCATTCACTTTAACAAATCTACAAAAACTAGCGAATGCTGCATAGCCTGCTGTCTACTTCCTACGAACATTGAGAACTTTGCTATCGTTGCTCTGTGAATATCCTTTAGGAACATAGTTTATAAACTTATCCAAATAAGCAGTGTTACTAATTCCACCTAAAAATCCCTTTTCAGAAAACACATTCGAAAATTATTGTCTCATTAAGAAAGTAAGTTAAATAAAATATTCCCTGCGAAACTTTGAGATAGTATCTGTGAATAAAGGACACTAATAAGCTAGTTCTTCCCATAGCGGCATAGAGGTTGCAATTTGTGATCTCAGTAGGAGATTTTTCGAGTACCGCCGCATTTTGTGTACTAACAAGAGTGAGATAACAAGACAAGTAGTGAACAGTTCTCTGCGCCTATCTTGGGAAATTTATGATCACCAGGGTAGTTTCAGACAAATAGCACGCTGAGAAACCATGGGTTGCCTGGAAATTTCAAAAGTTCACCACTTGTTCAGAGCCGTACAGTTCATAAACAATTGTTTCCAATTATCTCAGTGGATCATCTGTATTGTATTGCATGAAGATTTTCTTGAATTTGAATTGAATTGAATTTATTTCGCCAAAAAAGCACATTACATCATTAAAATAAAATGAAACAAAATGAAAATTCAACTATACAAAACAGAAACAAAATTATAAATTATACTAAATACTTATGTACAATAGATTAAGTAAATAACTTAATAAATAAACTTGACATAGTACAGTAGTAGAAGTAAAATGAAATGTTCAGTTAACTTCATTAAAAATCGACAACCAAGATGGAGATGTTGTAATACATGGATCCACTCACACTTTATCACTACAACTTCAATGGACAATTAATAATACTGTATTTATAGCTAAACATAGCTAAACGTTTTTTGGGTGTAAATTTCAAACAGAAATTCTATATTTGGATTGTTTTTATGTGATAAATTACAATTTGATGCAATTTTGGACATTTGTAATGATGAAGATGATTTTGAAAATGTTTTTTTATGTGAAAATTGGAAATTGAGTTTCAACCTTCTTTAACCTCAAAATTGTTCCAGCAATCAGATTTTCAACTTAATTATGAGTGTAACGCTAGTTCGCCTCCATGGTGCACATTGGGTAACGCTAAATGGACTAGCAATTAATAATGGCGGTCAGACAAACTTATGTTCTCCTGACCGAAAACTACACAACATCTCAAAGAATTTGGAAATATACAGTTTATATCTAGGCATTTGAGACTCATGAGCTATATATTTGTTGTGTATCTGCCATACGCTGAATAAATAACTGTATTTATCACAGTACAACCGACAACCAATCAATTGTGGAATATATACGTTCTCCATAAAAGTGCGCCTCAGAAGTCAAAGAAAACATTTTTATTATCTCATTACACAACCCATTTCCAATCTTCAGCACAATAAATTCCAGAACCCTTTACTATCAATTAATACTGTATTCACTCTAACCACTAGTTTAATTAGTATTCAGCCCAATAAATTTCAGAAATAATATCTTGTTCACCAATAATTGATACTGTAATAATTTACCTTCATTCCAACCACTGTAATGACATTTTTATTATCAATTACTCTTCTTTTTTCTTTTTCTTCCTTTCAGAGTTTAGGCATCTCTGCCTGTTTCGAACCTCATATCTGCCCCTCTTGGACAGTAGTAATTACCAATCACTACTGTATTTAAGTCTATTCCAAACATAATAAAAATTTTAAATTATTCCTTTTCTGCGAAGATTGATTGATTGATTGATTGATAGATTGAGTACTTTATGTAGATTACAATATATACTGGCTTATACACTTATATACAATAGCTTACAATACAGCGAAATTATAGATGAATTTACATAATATAGACTGAGAAAATAATTATTGAACTATATATGATATGAAAAAGCAATTTGTAATAATTATAATAACTATAGATGAATATATAGTTATGCATCTACATAAATTGGCGGAGCTTTGGACATATCAATGTCCATTCTTCGGAAAGAATATTAAAAATATTCTCCCCACTAACTCTCTACCAAAAGATATCAGAAACATGAATGGTATTTCCTATAAGAAGAACGCAGACTATAAAAATAAACATTGACATTAACGATTAAATGAGGTTATCTGAGGATAGTCCTCCTTGGACATTAACTATCATTTTTAGTGTCAATGACAGAATGTACATAAATTTTATAGATAATCAGATTGCAAGCGTTGAGAATTGCAGAAAAGAGTATAAGAAAAAGGTCGTCAACAGAATGAGTCTGGTTGGAGTATAGTGACAACGCTGAATGTGATTATTCAAGCTCTTTAGCCGACTGCCAAGCGGTGATATGTGCCAGTGATAAATTGGAGAGCAGACACTCAGACCTCTTAAGCAGCGCGCCAGACTCGAAATGCAACCAATGGATATGAGGATACGCTTCAAAGTTAATAAATAAAGATTTAAGGCTGAGAAAATTCATTATTTCTGTTCCCAAAAAGCGTAACCGAAAGCTGGAAGATTCACATAGCGAATAGCGGGACTGCGCCTTTGAGGCAGTTGAGAGGAGTCAGCCAAGAGATCATTAGAAGTCGACTTCTTCTTTACATCATCTTCCCTCCTTGTGATTCTCATTGAGCTTTGTTCCAACATTTCGCTCCTGCTGTGGATTTGATTTAAGTCTCCCGGACGTCGCAGTCGCCCTAACAACAATAAATTCTGTTCACTTTAAGCCACTGCTGAAAATTAATTGCTGCTCTTTTCCAAGTTGCCACCTTCGTTTAAAAACACACACTCGGCTAACACTCACACTGGCACATCCTTTCACTTGTGTGTATTCAATTTCAGTTCAGCATTCCCGATCATCGTCCATCTCTTGACCACATTTGGAGATGAAGTAAACAGAAACCTTGAATGTAGACTCGATTTTGTTTGAAGCAGAAACATTTTCAGCCTTATTCAGTACCTGCGACTTCACCTAAATCTCTTAAAATAGAAATATTTATCACTAGCCGTCAGGCTCGCTTCGCTCGCCATATCCGTCTAGCCACTACTATCCTCAAGTACTACTGGACCCCCGACTGGATCATCCAAAAATGAGATCAGCGGGCTCGCTTCGCTCGCCTGCATGTAGTCCTCAGCGGAAACTCTGTACCGAATTTGAACGTTTTATGTCAATTTGATCTCGAAAATTTGAGAAAACGTAGAAAAACGCTGGTCAAAACACCTGTTACTATATCGGCGTATCTTTGGCGAACAAAATTCTTCCACCTCAGCTAGACCTGTGTACTGAATTTTTAAAAATATATTTCCATCAATTATTTAAAAAGGTGAGAAAACGCAGAAAAGCTGAGAAAAATTTTGGAAAAACGCTAATTTTGGCGTTATTTTAATTTCTTTCTAACACAACATTATTACACCCCAGCTTAGCTTCTGCACTAAATTTGAACAATTTCTGTTCATTTGTTTTCGATAAAGCTGAGAAAACGCTAAAAAACGCTGAAAAACGCTAAAAAACGCTGAAAAACGCAGATTTTGGGCGAATCTTTGAAAATTTTTCAAAATCCGTTCTTAGTGCGCCTCTAAAGGGCCAACTGAGCATACCTACCAAATTTGAACGTTTTTGGTCGGGTAGATTTTTAGTTCTGCGAGTGAGTGAGTGAGTCAGTCAGTGAGTGAGTGCCATTTCGTTTTTATATATATATAGATTGGAGCTTGATCTTTTTATCAAACACTCTCCACATATCAATTATTTTTGAACAAGATAAAAAATGAATTCGTATGGCATTTTAGGTTGGGGATTCCCTTGCGGGAAGGTCCCATCACCTGAATATATAATTCAAGCTGTTGATGAGCCATACGACTGTCATACTTCAGCCGGGACCGACAATTTAACAGTTTGAACAAGATGAATTATGCATTTTTATCTCGTTGATTTTCATAGTTTCGTACATTTATTATAATATTATAATCGGCTAACAGCTGAATTTATTCTCAATAATGTCTTCGATCAAACTTCTCCAAGTAAAGATAGTTCAACTTTATAGGGCCAAGCTATAAGAAGCGTTTTCTCAGGTGTTTTCAGACGTCGTTTCGAGAGTCGGCAGGGCAGAAAGCTCTCCTATTGGCTGATTATCAGCTGATTCCTCAACGTCAACCCATCAGCTAATCTACTGCCCTGCCGATTCTCGAAACTCCGTTTAAAATGGCCTGAAAAACGCTTTGTATAACATGGCCGTAACTGGAGTATAAACGTGTTGAAATCATTAATTTAGAAATAAAAATGAATCATTATTCATTGAAACTTCTGTATTTTGGTCTGTCAAATCTTTTTGTTGGTTATTGATCTTGTCATGAACTTCAATCCTATTGCAACCACAATATTAAGTGACATAAATCTATTTCACTTCCTCTACCATTTTGAATCATCACTGCACATTTTTGTATTACCTTTGCCTTTCAATGAATCTTCAACGAGCTGCTGCATACTTATTGGATGGACTTTTAGATCTTACTCTAACAAAGTTGTTACTTTGGATTTGTCGTGTTTTTCCTTGACATCTTGACACTCTTGACAGAACCAAACAAACAAAGTTCTCATCTGGTTCAATTGGCGGAAAAGTCTCGAGATGAACTTTTGTTTTCATCAAAATTTTAATTGAAACAAGATTCTTCAGAATCCTCTACTCTACCGTTGAATAGTTTAGTAACAGTGGAGTATATTCTGGAATAATTGTCCCCAAATATTTAAATTGGATGCATTCGTTTCATTCAAATACCAAGAATTTCGGTTGATTTGAGTACAATCAGAAAAGAAGTTCCGAAAAAAAGTTGTGTCCAGATTCTTCTGATTTAGAGTAGCCTCCGACTGACATTTGAATGACAGTTGAGAAATTTAAATCTCACTTATCTTCTCAACACTTTTATTTCTGGAGTCGATGAGTGTTCGTGCCAATTTATCTTTTTTTGTTAGATTGAAAAATGTCTATCATTTGGCTAAATCCATAAAAAATTCGACTATAATGTAAATTCATACCGTACTCATATCATAGACCATACTAGATAATTGTCATAGACCATGTCTAGATATTATCTGGACATCTAAATCTAAATAAATATTTCGGAGAACCATTGAATCTTCATTATAATTTCCTTGGAATAAAAATATAGTAAGTTACTGTTTATAA